>NC_058416.1:45397700-45631752 GCF_002201575.2 Neomonachus schauinslandi
ATCTGGGACTGCCTTTATCTTGAAGCAGAATGTGTTTTGTACTCAGAAATTCCATTTGACGGCTAGCATCATCAACCTAATCGTAATGGCTTAAAGAGATGAAGGGTTTATTTTCTCTCACAGAAAGGAAGTTTTGAGGTAGTTAGTTCTGAGGAAAGCCGAGGGACTTTCAGTATGATGATCCCGTGATGTTACCTGGGACCCAGGCTTCTTGTAATTTACAGCTGTGGCATCCTTAGCTTCTATCCTCAGAGTCACAAAATGATTGCCGAAGATTGAGTCATCATGTCCATATTCCAGATGAGAGGAAGGGGAAAAGGCAGAAGGCAGCCGGAATGTTAGAGATGCCTGTCATCTTTTTAAGGATTCTCCCTGGAAAGCACATCCAACAACATTTACTGCCATCTTATTGGCCAGACTCAATCTCTGGGCCACACTTAGCTGCAGAGGAGGGAGGGAATTTTTTTTTTTTTTTAAACCCTAGAATATTGCTGCCAACAACAAAATCGGAGTTTTGTATTTAGGAAAAAGGGAGGAATAGCTGTTGGATGGGTACCTGGCAGTCCTGGTTGCAGATGTCCTGGCCACTGTAATAATGTCTCTTTCTCTTCATCTTCCTTCTTTCATAGCATAAACTATAGAAACAGGAATGTGTCAAAGGGAGATTTTCCAGTTACTAGAAATTAAGAAGCTATGTAATTCCATTCTGATAGTGAATCAGACTTTCTTTCTTATTAAAAGAACTATTCAACAGATAACTTATTATATTTTAATGTGAGTATTCCCCCCTCAAGTATCACCAAATTTAATATCCAGATTTTCTCTTTATTCCTTAATTTAGTCAAAGGATATAAATGATTACCTCTCCATTGAACAGAAGTAATTTCATGGACTCTGATTCTTTCAATATTAAAGAATTTTTTTTATACCAATGAAAAGTTAAAAAAATATATCTAGGTATTAAATATAGTGGCTTTCAATAATTTCCAGGGTTCATCTGTGGTCTAAAATTATTACTAAAAGTGAAAATATGGATTTTATAGGACTTTATATGGAAAGTATTAGTTGATAAGGAATATTAGAACACTTTACCAAGAAGATTATTGCCTCTATTTTATACATATAGAACTGAAGCACCAATTGGTTAAGTGGTACCTTCAAAGGGTAAGATGTATCAGTGACAGGGACGCTTGGGTGGCTCAGTCGGTTAAGTGTCTGCCTTCGGCTCAGGTCATGATCCCAGGGTCCTGGGATCGAGTCCCGCATCGGGCTCCCTGCAAAGCAGGGAGCCTGCTTCTCCCTCTGCCTCTGCCTCTCTCTCTGTGTGTCTCTCATGAATAAATAAATAAAATCTTTAAAAAAAAAAAAAAGATGTATCAGTGACAGGGCCAAAAATAAAACTCAGGATTCCTGACTCCTACTTCCATCGTATAATAATTGAAGAACTCAGTAAATTAACATATTGCCTTTAGAGCCTGTAGATTATAAATTAATAAAGTCAATATAAATTAAAATTCAATTGAGATACATGACTGTTGTCTCAGGCATTAGAGTTCTTAGATTATATCAGCAAAAGTGACTAAGGTTTTGAAAAAGAGCCACTATTCAGAATTAGTAACCATTTGCTCAAAAACTAAGTAATTCATTCATTCATTTGCTCATTCTGCTATGGGCCATTTTGAGTACACCTAAATGAGGACCAGGCATTATGCCAGTATTGGATATACATAGATAAATAAGACCTTTTTTTTTTTTTTTCTCTAGAAGGCACTTTTTGGTTGGCAACACTGATTTGCAAATAGATAATGACAACATAATTCTGTCAATGACGTAAGATAGGTATGATCAGAGTGCTGAGAGAGGGAATGTAAGGAAGTAGTAACTTGCTTGACACAGCACTTCACAAGAAACGTCTCGGGAAGGTTGGTCAACAAAGATGAACATACCAGGGAGAAGGAGCAGAAAGGCTTTATAGTCATGGGGTAAGAATTGCTGGGACTTTAAGGGACTGATACATATCATCCTTCTTTTTTTTTTTTTTTTTTTTTTGCAGAGTTCTGAATTCTCTGAGAAAGAAAAAGAGTTCAAGTAGATTGGTATACAACTATCAGCTTTAGGAACCGAATTAGAGGACAAGGCTTAGATGGGCAGCAATGGCCTTTCTCAAACTTGACTGCAGAACTGGACTTAATCTCTTAGCAAGAGGTGTAACTGCACCAGCCTCCTCTTAATGGGAGCTGCCTCTATACAGCTTACAGTGTGAAGGATAGATGATATTTGTGCTTTCTTCAAAAGGGGGCAAACTCACCTATCAAATAAGTCCCTCCACTTTCCCAGGGGAAATTGAAACCAGGGGTCATAGAAGCAAAGGGTGTTGTACTAGTGAAGCTCCCTCCACATGCAAAGGCACAATTAGAAGAAGGGATAAAGTATTATTTCTGAACCCCTCTTAATATAATTGGAGGACACCTGATAGTAAAAAATAAGAGATTTCTAGTATGGAAAATGCCAAACATATGCAAAAGTAGAGCCAGTGGTGTAATTGATCCCAACGTACCTATTATTTAGTTTCAACAATTTTCTCCATTTTGCCACAGATATACATTTTTATATTTTAGTTTTTGGAATTGTCCAAAAGTGGTAGCAGATTGAATATACTGCCTACTAGTGCAAAACATCGGGTACAACAGCTAGTTGGTTTATAGAATACAGACCTATGCCAGCCCATGGAAAGGGCTAGGGCTTATTTTTTGTGTCTTGCATGTCTCCCAACAGAGAACATTTATGTGCTTCTTTTCCTCTCTTCCATTTCTTTTTTATCCATCTCTACCTCAAGAGCTACTCTAAGCTGGCAAAATTTGAAACTGATTAGCCTCTAGTAGCAAAAACCCTGTTCTGTGGTAGAAGACATGACAGAGAAACCATGCCAAGGACTGTTTTTCGTTTTTGTCATGAACCAGAGGGAGGCAAAACATTTACTCTGTTTCACTGATACTAAGGAGTCATGGATTTAGAGTTGGAAGCATTCGTAAAATACCTCTTTAAAATATTTTAAATGATGAATGTGCTGATTAAGTCCAGTATATGGGACTTCATTCCTGTAGAAGTCCAGTGTATGGGACTTCATTCCTTCATTCCATTGTTAGACCCAAAGCTATTTTGCAGTAACTTTCCTCCATTAGTTGTAGTGTTCTATTCTGGAGAGATACAAAGCAATTTGACAATCCCATCAAGTATTTGCTAGCTTTTTAGCTATTTGAAAACGGTCTACGTTTCTCCCTTACCTTTATCTTCTTTGTTTTAAACACAAAATGCTTTCAAATATTTCTATATTGGGATACTCTCCAAAATCATCAGAATGCTGGGTTCCCTATTCTGGATGCACCCTAGACTGTCAATGTACTGATTAAAATGTGATGCCTGGAACTGAACACAATTTGTTGTACAAAAGCATATTGAGATTTTTAAAAACATTGTGAGATGGATACATTAGTAAGTGAAATAAAGTCCATGTCCTCAGGGGTCTAAAGGCAGGATTATTGTCTTTGGCCTGAAGTTTGTTTTCCTTTCTTTTCTTTTTCTTTCCATGGTTCTTTCCTTTCATTTTTCCTTGTATTTAAAAGAATCAATGGCAACACAGTTCATATTAAGCTTGTGGCCAAATAAAATGGTAGACATTACTCATGTAAATTGTTTAAGACAGCAGATCTTTCTATCTTCTATGTGTGTCCTTGGTCTTTTGGACTTAAACAAAAATTTTACATTTATTTTCATTAAATTTCAGCCTATCTCAGCTATTGGAAGTTTTCTGAATCCACTCAGAAGAGTAGCTAACTTTTTTAGCTTTATATTTTTTGTCAAATTTGATAGACTTGTTCAATCTAAGTCATTAATAAAAATGTTGAATAGGATAGAGACCAGCAATTTTCTTCTAGAAATATTCCTCTAAATGGACACAGTAAAATTAGCTAATGCTTTTTGGCAGTAATTTGTTAAAACCTACATGCCCTAATAGACTTTTTAAGCACTGCAAAAAAATAAACCCTGCATCACCACTGTGTTTCTTGTTCTTTTGATTGGCATCATTTACCATATCGAGTCAAAATTTATTTCTTCAGCACCTGAAATTCTGGATATGTGCTTCTGGCCCTGAGCGAGTAACAAGAACTGGACTTACCCTCTTATAGTAAATTAGAAAATTATTTACAAAATGTAAAACAGTCTTTTTTTTTTTTTTTTTTTAAAGATTTTATTTATTTATTTTGACAGAGAGAGACACAGCGAGAGAGGGAACACAAGCAGGGGGAGTGGGAGAGGGAGAAGCAGGCTTCCCGCGGAGCAGGGAGCCTGATGCGGGGCTCGATCCCAGGACCCTGGGATCATGACCTGAGCCGAAGGCAGACGCTTAACGACTGAGCCACCCAGGCGCCCCATGTAAAACAGTCTTTTAAGACATCAGACAACAGGCACCACAGGACTGTGATCTTTCAGAGAAGGGAAACATGATGTAAATTCTATAATCTCCCCACTTTTGGCTTGGAAACAATTTCTAAACAATAAACACAAGGAGGGGAAACCCAAACTGAGGCTGGTAGTCTTACTGAGTTTAGGAGATGGTGATCAGAGGATGGGAGTGAGGCAGAGATGACAAAGTTGCATGGCAAAGTTTTAGAAAGGAAAGAGGCACTCAGAACAAGAGTTCTAGAAACGTATAAGGGAGTTTCCTTGAGTCTTTACTGAATACCAAGTCGTGCGTGCATAAAGTGTATCACACAAGGCTGAGCAAAAAGTAACCAAGCACTTGTAAGCTCAAAAATATCCAGAGTCACACAGTAGAAGTAGAGTCAAATCCCTGGAGTAAAGGCTACTCTTGGCCAACTCAAAGAAAGCTTAAAAACAGACTTTGAAGAGACCCAACTGATCTGCAAGTAATATAACCATATAACCCCTATACTCATTAAAGGAACATAACAATATCCAGTACTCGGCAATATGAAAATTAATCATGTCCATCATCCAGTAAAAAAATAGATATACCAAGAAGCAAAAAAAAGGAAGAAAAAAGAAAAAAAGATTAAAAAGTGACCTAAAATGATAAGGAAAAACAAAAGAATTGACAAGAAATGATAGAGACAATGGTACTAACAGACAAGAATGTTAAAAGAGCTATTGTAAGACTATGTTAAATTTTTTAAAGGAAAACACCAACATGATGAGGAGAGACGTGGAAGATACAATAAGACCTAAATGGAACTTCTATAGACAAAAATTGCAACATCAGAAATGAAAGTTTCATTGAATGGAATTACCAGCAAAATGGATACTGTAGAAGAAAAGTCAGTGAACTTGAGAACACAGCAATAGAATATGTCAAGAATGAAGCAAAGAAAGAAATCAATTTAAGAAATGAAGAGAATCTCAGTGAATTGTGGGGCAAGATTAAGTGGTTTAATATTTGTGCAATTGGAGCCCCCAGAAGAATGGGGAGGGGTTATCTGAAGAAATAATGCTTGATTTTTTCCTCCCAAATTTGACAAAAACTATAAATTTGCAGATCAAGGAGTTCAGTAAATACAACAAAGATAAACCCACCCACTCATCCCCCCCCCACACACAATATAGCAAGAAACATCTTAATTAAATTGCTGAAAATCAATAAAAAGGAGAAATCTTAAGAGAAGTCATAGAAAAACTACATATTAAATACAAAGGACAAAAACAAAAAAAATATTACAGATTTCTCATCAGAAATATACAAGCTCAAAGCAATGGAGTAATATCCTTAAATTGCTGAAATAAAAAGCAAAACCAGAAACCTGTCAATCTAGAATTCTATATCCAGAGAAAATATCTTTAAAAATGAAAGTATAAGAAAAGCCTTTTCAGATAAACACTGAGAGATTTCATTTCTAGCAGCCTGCACTTTAAAAAATGTGAGTTAAAGTTCTTTGGGCAGAAAGAAAATATTACCGGATGGAAAGAAAAAGAAGGAAGAGCCCAGAAATGGTAAATGTGTTGGTACAGATAAAAGATGTTTCCCACTCATTTTTATATCTCTGTACAAGATAATTGACTGTTGAAAGCAAGGATGACAATAGTAATAATGCATTGGGGGGTTAATAAAATATGTGTAAGTAAAATGTATGAAAATGACATAAAGGACATGAGCAGAGAAACAAAAGTAGACTGTTGTAGTTTTCAAACTGTACATGAAGAAGTATAATAATTATTTGAAGGTAGACTGGGATATATTAAAGATGCATATTGTGAAGGCTAGAGCAATCACTGGAAAAAAATTTAAGAAGAGGTACAGCTAATAAACCAACACTGGAGATGGAATGCGTTACTGAAAATCTCCTCAATGCAGACTCTCTTATCCCTTGTTTTTCAGTCTTTGCATCTCAGCCAGTGTCCATGGATGCATCTCATTCTTATTCCAATGGAATCATTCCTTTCTAAGTAAACTTTTGGGGAATGAGAAATTTCCTACTTGCCTTCTGCCCATTTCCCCTCTCACCTAGGAGTCTTTTTGGCACACTTCACCTTAAAGTTGACACCCAGTACTCACTGTTCCCTCTTCCATCAGCACCCCATCCAGATTCGTCCTCCCTGCAAGCACAAAAACCCTAGAAATCATTCATGGTAATCAAAATGTACTATTCTTTTCAAGTTGCTCCCTTAAACTTGAAGAATGTTTATTGTGAATAAATGCATGCATGCATGCGTGAACTAAATTTTTTTTAAAAGATTTTATTTATTTATTTGAGACAGAGAGAGATAGAGCACAAGTGGAGGAGGATCAGAGAAAGAGGGAGAGGCAGACACCCCACTGAGCAAAGAGCCCGATATGGGGCTTGATCCCAGGACCCTGAGATCATGACCTGAGCTAAAGGCAGACACTTTCCTGACTGCGCCACCCAGGCACCCCATGCATGAACTAAATCTTGGTTTTGTCTTAAGGTACTTGCTACTTTTAAAGAAATATTTGCTCAGATTTCAAGATCCAGCACAAATGTGACCTGTTTTCTCAAACTTCCCCTGGCCCCTATTTCTGGAGGCCATCTTACCTTTTTCTGCACTGCTCTTTGTACTTTGTCTCATAGTTCTGCATGCACATACCTCATCTCCTTGTATCACTTTAAATTCCTTGAGGGTGGTGTCTATGGTTAACAATAATAATAACAATAGCAGCAGCTATTATTATTCAACTTTTACTGTGTGCAGAGCATTCCCTTAAGTCCCTTTCATATACTTAATCACCATCCAACTTGATATATGGGTACTATCATCCCCATTTTACAGAGTAGGAGACTGAAGCTTAGTTACTTATCCATGATCCTGTAGCCAGTAAGAAGTGATGATGAGGTTTGAACCCAGATTTTTCTATCCCTAATTTTTTTTCACTTCCTAGTATTTATTTATTTGAGAGAGAGAATGAGAGACAGAGAGCACGAGAGGGAAAAGGGTCAGAGGGAGAAGCAGACCCCCCGCTGAGCAGGGAGCCCGATGTGGGACTCGATCCCGGGACTCCAGGATCATGACCTGAGCCGAAGGCAGTCGCTTAACCGACGGAGCCACCCAGGCGCCCCCCCTTTTTTTTTTAAGATTTTATTTATTTATTTGAGAGAGAATGAGAGACAGCACGAGAGGGAAGAGGGTCAGAGGGAGAAGCAGACCCTTCTCTTCCTAGTATTTCTGTAGCCCGACAGCTCACACATCTCTGTATTCCTCGTAGTGCTTAGAACATAGTAGGCAGTTGGTAAATATTTGTTGAACAAATGTTTTCAGTAATGTGTGAGATAAATTGTAACAGGAGACTCTGGCAAATGCAGCCCTGAGCCACAGGGATGCATTTTAAAAAAATAGAATAACAAATACTCTTCAGGCCAGGGGTGGAACAGAAGACATTTTCGAATCCCCTCCAATCACACATCTGGGGGCACAGCCCCCTCTACCTAGACCCAATTCTGAGCCTGCTGTTGAGATGGCTGCATACCATCTGTCTTGTAAGGTTAGATCTCTTCAGGAATCCTGGAAGTTCTTGCTTTCTAAATCTTATAAACCTCGGGCAGCATGTTAATTATAGCACACAGACTTGTGCTTTTTGAAATCAAATGTTTTTAAAAACGTGTAAGTTTGGAATAATAAAAAAAGACCCCTGAACATCAGGTCACAGAGATTGTTCCTAATGTAATATAAATGTGATGTGATATAAATGCAGTGTAATGTATCATCATTAGCTGAATGTCAGGGTTGAAAATAATGAGTCATCCTAAAAAGTCTTTGATTCCACTGAGTACATTTATTTATTCTGCTTAAGAACTCAACTTTGGTATTTAAATGGACACAGTTTATGGATCTATTATTAATGATACTATTAAACTCTTCAAGCTGACCAGAGTCAACTTTCTATTTTGATTTGGTTCCTTTTACTTACACTTTATAGATATTATGACCATGTACTTTTTGGATAAGCATTTAGCCAATTGCACTGAAAGAGTGTCAGGCTGTTCACATTATCTTGAAAAGCAAAATTTCAGTTCTTTGTTTCTTCTAAACAGATGATGCTGTTCAGGGATATATTTATTTAGTTTTTCACCATTTTCAATGTTCAACCCTTGAATCCTAAACTAGCCAGCATTTTAAAAGATTCAAAGTATGGATCGTTAATACATTATTATAAAATAGTATTTCCGTGTTTACTAAAATCACCCAAACTGATAAATACATCACTGCAAGAATCAAAATTTCCTGTTCCAAATGGTCTTCCAGAGTTCTATAACCTGAAGTCTTCTATGAATATGAATTATGGGTGATCTTAACAAGACTTCTTTCTCTAATTGGAAAATTTAATTTGATTAAAATGACAATTCTACACATATAGTTATATTTATTTCCATTTGAAGCTATAAATGGTCTAAAAATGTTTTCAGAATGTTAAATGAGGCCATAATGAGTTTCCTATGGTTGAGTAAGGATGCACAAATTAGTATTATAACATTGCAATTAACATCCATCTTGACCGGGTTAAACTTTGCCAAAATTTTCCTTTTTGCTTTTGAACAATGCAAAAATAATTCTGAGGTAAAGTAGGGCTAGGAAAAAAAAAGCACCACTGGAAACTAGAGAGATTGCATTGCTCAAGGATTTTTTTTTTTTTTATATTAAGTCACATGCTCTCCCCAGGGAAATAAAATATACGAAAGAATCTCTTTGCATTTTTTGACCCCAAGTGGAAGCAAGGTCAATATTTCCTGCATATTATACATTTCTTACAATTCCCTCATATTTTCCATAGCTATACATGCCTGGACATATTTCTTTGCAGACCTTGTACATGCAGTAGAGTAATTCTGGTTCCCTGCATATTTGTGTATGTGGCTGTATTGGGTAGCATTTTTATTCCTTTTTGATTGTAATTTTGGTTATTACTAGGAATAAACCATAGCCCTTCAATATAATATAACATCCAACTTATATCAGGCCTCCTTTCACGTGTTTAATAATACATATTCAGTGAAGATGATGACCATAAAAAAAGGACTGCAAATATATCAGGTAATTTTATTAAATGTGTGTGGTCAGATTTTACCATAAAGACTACGTAATACTTTCCTGTCTCTTGTCTAAGTCCAATCTCCCTAGCTAATTTACCTTGGATAAGGCCTCTGTTTTCTCGTTTGTAAAATGAGAAGGTTCAGCTTCATTATTTCTTAGTTATCCCCCATCCCAGATTATGAGATTCATCTTGTTAAAAAACCACTAACACAAATCTATAGGATATTTAGGCTTTATAAATTCTATTGGCCTTTTGGAATTATGGTAATGGAGAATCAAAATCGTTTCAATGATTCCTTTTTTAAGGATGTTGCCTTAATATAGGTTTCCAACATACTTTTATTATTGATCTAGTGCTTTTTTACCATGCAATTTTGCGAACATGAGAAATATTTATAAGAGTGATTTGTGATATATAGAGTGGCCACAAAGTCCCTATGTTTCAGATTGTGTCCTCTACTTATAAATAATAATTCAGCTATCAGAGATGGATTTAATATTCTAAGCACTTGCATATAAGGCAACTATTATCTGATTTTGCCCACGCTGAGTGCCAGAATTCTGATATTAATTATCAGGTAGAGTTCGCCTAGTTTAGACATCTATATTTCTGCAGCCAATTCATTGTAGTAGGATAATGAAAACTTGCTAATAATGAGAACAGAATGGTAATATTTTGATTTTGGAATTATACAGCATATTGCAAAGCACTTTTCAGAGACAAAATTTCATTTAATCCTCACAGCTATTCAGTGACATTTAAGTATACTCTATCAACATAGCATCTCCTTAGGCGAGAATGAGTTCTCAGCTCAGAGCAACGTGATATCCTTTACTTGCTTATTTTGTGTCTTCCAAGGATTTAGTGAATCCTCATAATTTTATAATAACCAACACTAAGTTATCTATGCTATAGTGAAATGAATAATAATTATAATAACTCCTTATGTGTATATATTGTCTGATAACATATGAAAACATTTTCAGATACTTCATTACACTTTTGCGATATACTTGCTACTTTATTTCATTTTTACAATATCTGTGTTGAAAATTAACATGGGTAAAGAAATCCATGGATGATCAAAGTTATTTTATTAGACATTTCAACTATTTCTCTGAGTAAGTTGTTAAAATAATAATGATCACATTTGATGCTTTAATTAGTTTAAAACATGTTGAGTGGTGACTAATGCATGAGAGTGCCAAAGTGAGTGAGACATTTGCCCAAATCCTCAATTTCCTTGGTGTTTTGTATTCCAAGTTTCTTCCATGTGGAGTTTACTTCCACATGGCACTGAACTTCTTCCAATCACCCAGTGAGGTCAGATGGGATGTACCAGACCCATGAGGCCTGGGTTCTTCCCTCACTCCTGGAAATGTGGAACGGGTGTGCAATTCCTGTTAACTTTTCCATGACGGAGAAGTTAACAAATATTCATGGAACCACTGGATCATAGCTTCAAGAGTTGAGAGAGAGATCTTGGTAGCTGACTAGTTCCAGACACAATCCTACACCATCTCTGATAATTATATTTGAGAGAAGCTCAGTTCATCTCAAGGGAGCCAATTATTTTGCTGGGCAGTACTACTTGCTAAACCAACCTGAATCCATTTCCCTTTAATTTAATTGCAGGTATTAGCTCTTCCCGTTGAAGTAGCACCGCTGGTCAGTTTTATGTCCATATGATAACTTTTCAGATATTTAACCATTGCTATTTGGCCTTCCCTTTCCCAGGATGGAAATCTCCAACTCTTTGGGTCTTCCCCTAAGTTGATTTTTAGTTCTTTATCCTAATCAGCCTCTGCTGGATGTTCTGTACCTTGGGAATGTCCTTCTAGAATGTTAATTCAGCTGTGGTCTGACTGATGAAGTAAACAGTACGACCATAACATCCCATAATTGGGTTATAATATTTCTATTAAGGAAACCTAAAATTGAATTAGTTCTTCCAGTTTCTGTAACACATTGTTGGTTCATAATGAGCTTATTGTCTAACACAACCTCTAAATCTTTTTCACATGAACCATTTGTTGACAAATGTGGTCTATCTTCATCTTTAATTTATGAAATTGATAGTTTTAAATCAAGCTCAGGACTTTCAATTTATTGTTTAATCTTAGTTTTTTAACCATTATCTTAGCCTATTATTATTATTATTATTTATTTATTTTATTTATTTTTTTTGGTGTACAAGTTTGCTCTGTTTGGCCTGCACAGAATCCCTTTGGAGAACAGCTTCCTCCCTGTTCTTATCCTTGGGCTCTGGGGAGATGTGTGTCCCCCCCCCCCCCCCCCCCCCACTGTGGTTGGTTCAGTGAAGGGCAGAAGTCCCAAGTCAGGGCAATAAGTCCCAAACTTAGGACTTTGTGTGGAACTCTTGGGCAAGAGAGACATTCTTTCCATTATGGTTGCTGAGCTGGTAGAATATAAACCTGGGGATGCTAATGCTCTAGTTGACCTCATTTGGGAGGACCTGCATGAAAATGAAGCAAACAAAGAGGAAAGCAGAGCCAAGATGTAGAGTCTGAAGCTCGATTGCATTATTTGAGCAACTGCATCCAACTATGCCTGAAGTGATTTACCCCCTGGGTAATTTGTTTTGTTTGTTTGTTTATTCATTCATTCATTCATTCATTCGTTTAATTTAAATTCAATTAGCCAACATATAGTACATCATTAGTTTCAGATGTAGAGTTAAATAATTCATCAGTTGCATGTAACACCTGTGAAGCTAATTTAAACTGGGCTTCTGTCCCTTGCAGTCAAGAGTCCTGACAAATGTATGGGCTTTAGTTCACTTGCCTAACTTTGTGTCTTCCCTGACTTGAATAAGTATACTTTCTGTGTCTTAACTTTGATTACTAATAAAAAGGTTGAGCAGGATGGGATTTGTTTTCCAAGCTAACAGTTAACATTTTTTGAAGTTGTGATTGTTCAAATCACCATGAACTAAGCTACCTTTTATCTTTTACTGTCCACATTTTATTTTTTTGTCTACAAGGGAAGATTAGGGTTTTTTCAAGTGCTTTGCTAAAATCCAGAGACTTTATGCCTTTGACGTATTTATAATCTATTCTTTGAGCTACTCTATTAATAAGGGTTAAAGTCAGGTTGGTTCAGTACTTTCTTGGTGATACCCTCTTGGTTCTAGTAAAACTATATTCTTTTCTCAAAGTTTACAAAGCATAAATTTATTAATTCAGATTAGATTTCCCCAAGATTCATTTACCATCTAATGAATTCACTTTTTCATCCCTCTTGTGGCAAATTGCACATTTTCCATCCTCAACCTGTTAGCTTTTCTCCTATTTTTAATAATTCCTCAAAGACGACTAAGTGGTTACAGCTGAGTGTTCTCTGAGCACACTGGATGGAATTCTCAGGACCTGGAAACTGGAACTTCTGTGATTTTTAACTATCTAAACTTTTATGTTCCTTTTTATTACCATTGTTCTACCTTTTCCAGATTGAATATTACGTTCTTCTATGGAGAAGACTGGCAACCTGGAACTTCATAGCTCTGCCCTTCTGTCAAAGTGTTAACCTTATGCCACCTTCCCAACTGTCACCTTTCTTTTGCTCCTTCCTCTGGGTGCAAACCCAGCTAAGAAAATCTCTTGTTGCTTATCTCCAGATTTATTTTGAAACCTCATCCCACCCTAAGCTGTAGCCTCCCTTGTTACCATGGACCACTTTAATATTACACCTTGATCAAGAGTCTTGCCATTTGGGCGCCTGGGTGGCTCAGTTGGTTGAGCGACTGCCTTCGGCTCAGGTCATGATCCTGGAGTCCCGGGATCGAGTCCCACATCGGGCTCCCTGCTCAGCCGGGGGTCTGCTTCTCCCTCTGACCCTCTTCCCTCTCTTGCTATCTGTCTCTCATTCTCTCTCTCAAATAAATAAATAAAATCTTTAAAAAAAAAAAAAAGAGTCTTGCCATTTATTTCTTTTGATAATACTCTTAAAAAATTTATTTCAGAATATTCTGTAGAGGTGCTTTTTTTTAGATGTCCACACATGTTTTCTATTTGTCGTTAGTATCAGTTATGATAGTTTAGTGAGATTTCATTTTTAAAATAAGTTTTCACTTTCTGAGCACTGCAATAGCCATAATGGACTTAATTGGGTTAAAAATGGAAAGGCATGAAATAATTAAGTAGCATCAAAAGTCAACTGAACTTATCTGGCAGCATTTTTCAGTCGTTCACACAACTCCCACTTATTAAGCACCCACTGTGCTTCCTCATAGAAATACAGATTTGGATTTGTCCAAAATTAGGTACAATACATCCTGTATCTTAGTGCTTTAATAAAGTTGAATGAGTGTGTTCTAACTTCCATTTATTTTTTAGCAGTTTTCATTCATTTTTACAAATCTTCACTAGATCTGTTAAACTTGATCATACTTGAATTGATTCGAGTGTGCAGTTAGGATATTTCTGCTGCCTATGTAGAGTCGGATTATTGAATGGCTTTCTAAACTTGAATGACCAGGCTGTGTCCAAATCCAGCTTCTACTCACCAAATGCATTAGGTGGCTGATACTCACGTCATGATGTAATCAGGACTACATCTCTGGAAGAAACCTTAAGCCATCTTGTTCAATTCCCTCATTCTGAGGATGAGCAAACTGAAGGTCTGAGAAATTGAATAATTTGTCCAAGAATGTACAACTATGTGAGCAAATGACTAGAGGGGTTAGTGTTTTCCCCACTGTGTAGCAGGAATGTTCAAGCTTCCCACAGACTGTGATACAAAATGTCCCAATTTTTTCAATGTCTATATTATAATAATTGAGCACCCATCCTTTTGGAGTTCAGTTCCTTCAGTGGGTTCATCCCCTTGTACATTTTTGGGACTCCCCAGGAGATGCTAACATTCTCCCTCAGTCTGTCATCGCTGACGCACGCCCCTCCCCCTCAGCCAGTGACCCCCTGCAGCCTGCTGCCTCTGCTCCAGCCAGATCGCAGTTAGGCAGGAGGTGTGACCTGCCCTCTCAGGATCTCCCTCCTTCCTCAGGCTAACCCTTGCTCCCTGGAAGTGCTCTGTGTTAGGAATGGGTCTAGTCTGTCCCTTTAAACTTCCCACTGTGACAGCCGAGACCATGCTATAATATTTTACAAGATTTTTACTGAAGGCTGAGGATGAGAAAGAAATTACAGTGCAGAGAAATTTAAAACCAGATACTCTTAAGACCCCCTCCCAGGATGCACGAGTCTAAGCCCCACTATATACATCCCTTATTGAGGGATTCTTTGCCCTGGCCTTTTCTTATGTCCTATTAGGAGTGATTTTTTTTACCCTATCTCTTTCTTCTGGAGTTCAAGTTCCCAAATTTCTCAAGTCCCTCATCGAGAAAGGGATATTCCCCTCTTTTAAGGTGATGCCCTCCCATCTTGCTTTATATGAAACCATACTTTGGTAATGTCTGCTTTCCTCAGGGAAACCCACAGGATCGGGTCTTCCCCTATGGTCCTGCAACGTAATTGTCTAATGTAAGTCTCAGGTGACTCCTAAGATGGTGCCGCAAGTTGCAGTGTATTCTGGACTCTAAGTGTTTGCCATTTTTAAACAGCAGATTTTTAGAGCCTTTATTCTTAAGGGTTTACAAAATCATAAAGTCCTACCTCCATCACTGTTACCTTACTAGATTAAATATTTCTAACTAACAAAACAGAGGGCAACCATTAGTACAGAGAGATGCTGATTTGATAAGAATATTCTTTAGATAAAATTATAAATAAAGGGATGGAATATTTTAAAAATGTAGACACATTTTACACTGTTACTATTACATGTGTATAGTCTATGATCGATACCAATAATGTTAGATACTTATTATTATGAGTTCCTACTGGGTGCTAGTTTTGTACTAAGCATCTTACATATATATGTATGTTTCATATAACACAATAATCCTTTGGAATGCAGGGATCAATAGCTCTGCTTCAAAGAGGAGGAGATTAAAGTTCAGAGATGCTAAGTGATTTGTGCAAGGTCACACAGCCAGTAAATAGTGGAGCCAGGATTTGAAAATAGGTCTGGTTGGACCACAGCTCAGGCAATTTCTGTATTATCACCATTACACTGACAATCCAATCATCATGACAATCGGGCAACTATCTTCATTAAGATCCATGCTTTCCAGGGTTCTACTGAGCAGGTGAATGTTGTGCATTCAAATTGAGATGTGCTGTAAATATAAAAGACATACTGGCTTTCTAAGACTTAGTACAAGAGTAGGGAATGTAAAAAAAATGGAAGAATTTTTTATATTGATTACATGTAAAATGGTAATATTTTAGGCCTATGGATTAATAGCATGTATTATTAAAATTAATTCCAGCCATTTCTTTTCATTGTTTTTTAAAAGATTTTATTTATTTAAAATGAGAGAGAGTGAAGGAGAGTGAGTGGGGGGAGGGGCAGAGGCAGAGGGAGAGAGAGAATGTCAAGCAGACTCCATGCCCAGTGCGGGGCTCCATCTCATGACTCTGAGATCACCACCTGAGTCAAAATCAAGAGTCAGGTGCTTAACCAACTGAGCCACTGAAATGTGCCCCTCATCATTTTTAATGTGGCACCTAGAAAATTTAAAATTGCACAATTGGTTTACACCATATTTTTATTGAACAACCCTGATCTAGAGGCTTTAGCTTGCTGAAGCTTATGCAGGGATGTAACAGAGTTTTTCTTTTTTCAGTTAACAACTTTTAGGGACAGTTCTGGATGAATATAACAATGTACCTAAAATTGCATGGCCTTACTTTAAAAGCAGGAGCTTTTTGTTTTAGGACTTGAATTTTTACACTTACAGGCACGTGCTCATCCTGCTGTTGCAGATGGCTTGTCTTGGTGAAAGAAGCTTCCTGGTAAATGGGAAGCTAAGATGTACACTGTTAAAGACAATGTCATGGCCATTGGTTTAGAGTGAACACTGGGTTCTAGCAAGTGCACGGTCAGAATGATTGATCGCTAAAATCTGGAGGATTGGAGAGGGGGAGTGCTCATCTGATTTATTTGCCTTCTATTAGCTGTCTTTCCCTAAACTAAGAGAGGAGACGGCCCTTGAGATATTGGCATATAGACTATTTTCAGCATACTTCCTTGCTAGGCATCTGAGAAATGTTTGGGGCCTGTGACAGGTCACCAGGAGCAGGAAAGTTTCAAGTGTCCTATACATCTCAGAGGGCAGAGGCTGTCAACCCTGACTGCATACAAGAATGAGCCTTTAAAACACATGGTAGATTCACCTCCACCTCCTCCATCAGCCCTTCTTAGCTCATGGCAATTGTCACCAATGTCTTTCTAACGAGCGCCTGAAAGAAAGCTATTGTTTTTCATGATTTCAAGAAAAGCTGAAGAGACTTTGTTTTGCTGAGATGCCCTTGACCCTGAGAAGAGTGGGGAGCATTGGGATACCATGCAGTTCTGGCTTAAATCAACCTCTCTAGAGTGATCAAAGACACCCAAAAACAGGTTTAGAATATTAGTTGAGAATTGTGGTTAAGAAAGATAACGCCGTCCAACACTTCGTCCTTCCCGGGTCTAGGGAAGGCATGCATGGGTCTGAGTCTTAGGAGCATTTTCTTGACTTCAAATTAAGTTGGCATTTATTTGACCAAGAGTTACAGACACCTGCTCAGCAGCCCAATGCCTAGACCAGCCTGGCCTTTGTCAGCAGTGACTTCCCAAGGAGGAGGATGGTAGCCCACACAGCTTGTCAGATTCCACTGAGTAAAGGTTCAAAGAATATCTCCTTTTTCTTTCTCTCTTTCTTTCCTACTTTCTTTCTTTCTTTTTTTTTTTTTGTTCTCACACCCTGACCTGCAAAATCTTGCACAGCTTTTTCTTGTTCCAGTAGCTGCTCAAGCGTGTAATAAGTTGAGTTCCAGTGAATTGGAACCTCCTGTTTTAGGTGATGTTTCAGCAAGTTGCTTTTCAGCTGGAGCTGGGTCAGGAATATTTTTTTCCACAAACATTGACAGAATGGCTGAAGTGTTCAGATTTTCTGTGTCATCACCAAGATGTTTGTAAGTGTTCCTGTTATGATGCAGAAAATCATTTTTGAGGATGTTCTAAGGAGCAAGGGCGGCACAGCTTATGACGGCCATCTTGCACAGTGCAAGCTGCTTTCTGTGAACGTGCTGAGGGGTGAAAGCGGAGGAGAAGGAGATGTGAGAACATGAGGGAGACTATACAACGGGGTTCCCGTTTCCTCCACGCACTAAGGGTTGCCTGTGAATTCTAATGAAGTTCTCTCTGTCTAGCAGGTAAAAGTGCCTACAATAATATCACGAGTTGCTAGCAGAAATGAATTCTGACCCATCTGCGAGAGGTTTTGTTTTCCTCACAGATAAGTTTCTATCCTGACTGCCTTCATCCACTGGGGCAGCTGTAACAAAATACCAGAGACTGGGTGGCTGATAAACCACAGAAATATGTTTACAGTTCTGGAGGCTGGGAAGTCCAGGGTCAAGGCACTGGCAGATTCAGTCTCTTGAGAACCTGCTTCCTGGTCTGTAGATGGGCCATGTTCTCACTGTGTCCTCATGTGGCCCAAAGGGGAGAGGAAGCTCTCTGGAGCCTCTTTTATAAGGGCACTGATCTCATTTGTGAAGGATCCACCCTCATCTCCTCCCAAAGGACCTACCTCCAGGTACCATCACCTTAGAGATTAGGAGTTCAACATATGAATTTGGGGGGAACACAAACATTCAGACCACAGCACTGACTACTGCATCATTTGGTTCTGTTGATACAATTTATCCAAGCTACTACCTATTCAAAAAGAATGCACCAGACTCAAGGGGAGTTATTTATCACTTTGACAAGGGCAGTATGTTACATCTAATCTGCTCATTGATTTTTTTCTAAAAAAAATAATGTTTTGGTGAAGGCATTCAGAGGACCTTTAGTCTCTGGCTACACGATCTAGATAAAAAGGTTTGGAGACGGTTGGAGCAGGAGTCCTGAGGCACAGGCTTGGGTAGAGAGTGTGGGACACAGAGAGTGAAACAGGAGTGGAGAGGAAAGGGGTAGAGGGGACAGGAACAATCCAAGTGTGAAAGCCAGAGTGGGTAAGCAGACTGGAGAAAGGCATACATCAAAGACAGGTCATGGAAGAGGATGAGAGGAGAGGAGGAGATAAGGAAAGAGGAAGGAAAAAAAGGTGGAGGAAAAGTAATAAGCAAAAACAATGAAAGGGCAAATAAAGCAAGCATGTGGTCAGACACTAGGATCTCCAGCTATTGACTGGATTTTTCCATCCTGCTGAGAAGTCTTCTTAAGCGCTCTGCCTCTCGGCTGTAGGGTCTGAACCTGGACCACACCGCCGGGCCCTGGCTGCTTTGAGGCCGGCTGGTGTGCACCTGGAGACTTCTTTGTTCATGAATCCGAATGTTCCTACCTTTGGGTTTTTAGACGAGCCCTCCTTCAGACACAGTTCTTTCACGGCCAGGGCCAGCAGGACGGAAGGGGCCTCAGCAAGCCTGAGCCCCCCATCCGTGGGTAAGTTGTTCACTGGACCCCAGCTGGCTCCCTTGAATCTTGAGCACAGCTGTTGAGATGACAGATTACAGTTCAGTCTGAAGGCTTCGTATCTGTGACCTGGCTAGGTGATGTCCTAGTCTACCCTGAGATAGCTACCCCTTCTGGGACCTCATCTGAAAGAAGTTGGTGTGGCTAGTCTTTTCGCAGTTGCAGAGAAGAATTGTCTTCTCCTCTACATTCATGAAAACACACCCAACTAACCAGCCTCAGCCCCAACACCTGGAATGCCACATGGAGGGTACTGCCCTCGGGGTATCCTTGAGTGTTGGTAGAACACATCGGGCTCTCTAGGCTGTGTGTATGTGGAAGGCACACATTTCTCCAACAACAAATTCTTCCTACACAGTCCCCACTGACTTATCTGCGAGGGGGCAATGGCCTGACCAGTTGACTTTGGTGAATCTATAGCAGCAGTCATTGCCATGCTTCCCATTATTCTTTGCTCCCGAAGAAGTGGTGAAAAGGCTGAATTCTGTGCTAACCTATGATGAGTTCTGATTTCTCTCCATTGCTCTTTTGCTGACCAGCTGCCACAGCCATGCCCCCTATGTCTGGGTTTCTGGGGTTTTCAGCAGGGTGGAAAATGTGCCAACAGCAGTGTTCGCGGACTTCACTCCATTACTGCTCCAGGTCAACCAGCAACGATCAGATTCCATGGGAATGACAAATGATGTCTGTGGTAGGCAGAATTCTAAGAGGACCCTCAATGGCCCATGCCCTCGAGTATGAGCAGGACCTGTGACTTGCTTCTAACTAATAAAAGATGGCAGAAGTGATGGGACACTGCTGTCATAACTAGGTTGCTTTCCATGGCAAAGGTGAAGGGATTCTGCCAATGTAATTAACCTCTCTATTCAGTTGACTTCATGTTAAAAGGGGGATTATCCTGGGTGGGCCTGACCTAATCAGGCAAACCCTTGGAAAGAAGATCTAGAGGTCAGAGATGGAAGAAAGGAGTCTCTCTCCTCCTGGCCTTGAAGAAGTAAGCCACTGTGAGTTCTATAGCTTCAAGATGATGAATTGTTGACAAGCACTTGAGCTTGGAAGGAGCCCCTGACCCTCAGATGAGATGCCAGGCTTGGCTGAAATCTTAATTGCAGCCTTGAGCAGAGAGCCCACAACCCAAGAGTCACACCCAACCTCCTGACCCATAAAAGCTGTAAGAAAATAAATGTGTGGGGGTGCCTGGGTGGCTCAGTCGTTAAGCGTCTGCCTTCGGCTCAGGTCATGATCCCAGGGTCCTGGGATCGAGCCCCGCGTCGGGTTCCCTGCTCAGCAGGAAGCCTGCTTCTCCCTCTCCCACTCCCCCTGCTTGTGTTCCCTCTCTCGCTGTGTCTCTATCAAATAAGTAAATAAAATCTTTAAAAAAAAAAAAGAAAAGAAATGTGTGTTGTTTTGAGCCAGTAAGTTTGAAGTAATTTGTTACACAGCAATAGAAAATGAATACAGCATTTCCTAAGGAAGAGAGTGAAGGTCTCCTTAGACTAACATGTAAAGTCAGTAACCACCATTTGTGACTAATAATAACTAATATATTGAGCACTTACTCATCAGACTGTGCTCGGGGCTTTGTGTATATTATCTCCAATTCTCACAACCACTCAGCAAGGCAGAGCTTGTTTTATAGGTGAAGAAATGGAGACTTAGCCATATGCATCAATTTCCCCAAAATGGAGGAGTCATGGTTCAAACTCAGCTTTCTCTGGCTGAGAAGCCTGAGCTTTCCCTGCACACCACACTACACCACGCAGACACCACAAATACTTATTTTTTTAAGATTATTTATTTACTTGAGAGAGAGAGCAGAGAGTTTGGGGGAGGGGCAGAAGGAGAGGGAGAAGCAGACTTCCTACTGAGCAGGGAGCCCGATGCGGGGCTCGATCCCAGGACCCTGGGACCATGACCAGAGCCGAAGGCAGACACTTAACGACTGAGCTACCCAGGCGCCCCACAAATACCTGTTGGATTTCTGTGGTGTGCTGGCCCCTGTTGCAGGTGCTGGCACTCCAGTAAGAGACAACAGAAGCTAGAGCTTCCACTTTAGCTGGGACTGTGGATAATAAACAGAAATGTGTGATGGAGCTCAGCATCCACCACCTGCTTTGTGGAGAGCCCCCGTGGAGGTGGGCAGGGGCAGGAGAGCACACTGGAAGTCTCGGCAGCGGGGGGAAGGTGGTGGCTTGCGTGTACTCCTGGCGGTGGGTGCAGAACTACTCAGGAGGGCCCGACGTGGAGTCACCGACTGGTGTTGCTGCGGAAGGCTGTCATGAGCAGCTTCGAGAAATCTGTCAAAGCTGTGACTTCTGGCTGAGAGGACAGGGGTCATGGCTGACATCAAAGCGGATGCAGCCCCCTCACCCTTAGTCCCACACACAGGGGTCCTGTCCGCCCAGAGATCAAGCGCACAGGCAGGGCTCAGCAGCTCCTGGCCTCCAGGGGTTTGCTTGGTGGGAACTGTTCACAAACTTGAAATCCAGTTTGGATTGAAGCAATTTCCCCAGTAGCAGAAATCAAGGTGCAGGTTTCTATTCCAACAACTGAACAACCGTGTGACACCCTGCTACCTTCGGTAGAGGAATATTCAAAAATGAATATTTAATAAAAACGAAACCGCAGCGATCCCACTCCATGCCAGTGTAACCAGGTTCCAGATTTCGGCTAGGACCAAGAAAGGAAAGAAGGGCACAGGATGAAGCTTCAACAAATGGCTCGTTATCCTTCGGTCCCTTCATTTTTAACTAAACGTGGCCAGGCTGTCTTTTTAGCGAAGACCCTGCTGTCCTTTGCCACACCTTTGTAGCCCAGATATTCTGTCGCAGAAATGCCACCTTACTGTAACACAAAAGGAGAAGGCTTCCTAACTTTGGAGCCACGTGGAGTGCGGTGATGGACCGCAGGGTTTGTGCAATCCCAGCATTCCCTGGTCCCGCCTGCGTCTCTGCAGGGATGCTTCCTGTGCCCGGGAAGTTTCTCTCTTCTGTGGTCTCCCTTCGATTTGTGCTGGTTCTAATTGTGACAGAGTGCTTCCTTATGCCGAGCTGTCGTTCTGTGATTGCCACTCATCCCTCCTAATTCTTTCTTTGCAAGACAACGCTTACAAACTAAAGAGTAGAAAAACAGTACTATTTTTGCTCTCACATCTGAATCCCGTTTTTGTTTACAAACCAGGAAACCTTTGAAAGCGTGTGGAAGAGGAATGATTAAGGTTGGTGTTAAATGCTTAAGTTCCCCAATTGCCTTAGAAGTCTCCTCAAATTAAATCCAATCTGCGGTGTTAAATGACAGCAAAAGGAGCTTAGATCAGTCAAAGGGAGCTGGGATGGATTTTATTTTTCACTCCCAAGGTGGTTGTCAGCTAGTATTGTTCCCGAGGTGAGCTTAGGTCACTGCTGGAAGTTTACGTTCAGGGTTCCCAAGCAAAAATTTTTGTTGAAAGAAACCCTTTCCCTTTTGTGAAATATAAAATAAACAGACATCCCACGGAGATGGACCTCCTCCTTCACCAGCCTGTCTACAATGCAGGAGCTGCTGGGACCGAATTTGCTCCAATGGTTCCGATAGGTGTTGCCAAGAAAAGTGTAGATTGATTAGAACAGCAATTGATGGAAGTGAAATTTTGCTGGGGAGGGGTCCAGGAAAAGAACCTATCTGTAGAAGGAGAGGAGAGGGATCATATTCATAAGGATTTTTCTCCTCTTAATTTATGGCCATTTCCAAAAAATTACTACTCACTTCAATTAAAAATGGGACAGATTATATTACATATACTTAGGTATGTGTGTGGAAATAGGTGTGTGTGTTAGTCATATACATTATATGATGGAGTTGGTGGGATGGCAGTGTTGTATTTAGGACTAGGTTTTTTTGATTAACCAAATGACAATGTTTTCATAAAACAGACTCAATGGCATTTTGTATATTTAATCTTTTCTTTTAGGAAAATCTGGATATTAAGTCACCATATACGGTCACACATTTTTATTTTAAAGATTTTATTTGTTTATTTGACAGAGAGAGACAAAGCGAGAGAGGGAACACAAGCAGGGGGAGTGGGAGAGGGAGAAGCATGCTCCCCGCTGAGCAGGGAGCCCGATGCGGGGCTCGAGCCCAGGACCCTGGGATCATGACCTGAGCTGAAGACAGACGCTTAACGACTGAGCCACCCAGGCACCCCACGGTCACATATTTTAAATCTCATGTTTTATATGTTCGAACGACCAGTAGGACGTGGCAGAGCGATATCCATTCTTTTAAACCCTGCAAGACTTGAAACAGAGGCATTCTCCCTTCATGAGGAATTGGTGTGTGTGTCAATTGTCCTACTTACCTTGACCTTCATGTTAGGTGAGGCTTTTATTGCCATTTAAACAACGATGCTGAGGATAAACCATTTATCTTCAAGGAGCTTAAGAGGAACCATAAGGCAAAGTATTTTGCCCTCAATATAAATGTATCTCTCTGACAATTTATTGGCAGATGTATCTAGGTGACAATAGATTTCTAAATTGAATATTCTGCCTGAGGAATGGCTTCTGATGTGCATTAAGACTTGTATTGTAATAACCACACCTCTCAATTTGTGCAGATATACTCTCCTGATTATATTATGCATCAATCTTTAGGACAATTGTCAGACTGTAGCCTGCTAGCTGAGCAGTCAGAGCAAATGGATGTTTCTTGGCACAAACCTGACTAGTTAGTCAAGGGAACTCTTTTAAGGCATCTGGGAGGGATATATCTACTGCTTTTTAAAAGTAGTCTTAAAAACACTCTAGTTTTTTTCTCTAAGTGCCACATTCATTTAAGACATTTATTGCTCCTCGTTTTAGTTTCTGGGTCTTGTTGTCCTTGTTGTGTGAAAGAAATGACAGAAATGCATAGATGACGGATAGGTGCAGACACATTGTTTGGGGGACCCCTTCTGACCCCAGTACTAGGTTCCTCTCTCCCTCCGTCCTTCTTTCCCAGATATTCCTAAGCACCTTACAAGTGTCAGTTGCTGTGCTAGGTGCTGGATGGTATCCAGTGGCAAACAAAGCTAATACAGCCCCTGCCCTCTGTGAGCTTACAAAAGTGTGTGATGCCAGTTTGACTTGGCTGGCCTTTCTCTCTCTCTGTCTAAAGCTATCTTCAAGCTTCGGACCTCACAGCCATTAAAATAAACCTGACTTACAACTGGACTCCACTGGATTATCTCATATGCCTGTATGCTAGTGTGGGAATGGGTTGATGTGTTTCTCTTTCAGAAATCACATTTGTATTTTTGTCAAGACTAGTCCTGCTTTGAAGAATGGTTAGACTGGCAGTAAGACATCCGAAGTTTAGTGTTGGAAGCCTAAGCCTAGTCCTTCAGGTGCTTGGCTAAAGACCATAGAATGACTGTTAAATCCCAAGAAAACACTTGAGTACCCTTGAAATATGTTCCATTTTTGACTAATTGCTTTATTTTTGATAATTCCATTTTATCTCCGTAATTGATTTACTGACCGTACTGCTTTGTTTCACGTTTAAGTGGTTTCCATAGAATTTATAGTCAACTTCTTTAACTTACCACAGTCTATCTTCACATAACCCTACAGCACTTCATGTAGACTATGAGAACCTAACAACATATTTCGATTTTCCCCTCACACCTTTTGTGATATTGTTGTCATACATGTTATCTCTATGTATGTTACATACCCCATTGGATGTTTTTGTTTCCCACAAACTTGTAATTTCATGTGCTCTTCATTCCTTGTATAGATCCAAATCTCGGTCTAGTTTAATATGCTTTTGCCTGAAAAACTAAACAATTTTCTTGTGGCACAGCCGTGCTTATGATGAATTCTCTCACCTTCTGTTTTTCTGAGAAATTCTTTATTTCACCTTTATTTTTGAAAGACGTTTTCACTGGCTATAGACCTCTTTGTAGAAGTCTAGAGTGATAGTGTTTCCTTGATGTTTTTCCATCATCTTCTGGCTTGCACAGTTTCTGACAAGAAGTCTGCTTTCATTCTCTGTCTCTTCTGTGTATGATGTGCTGGTTTTGTTTTTTTTTTCTCTGCTTGATTTGTAAGATTTTTTTCCTCTTCATTGCTGGTTTTCAGTTATTTGTGATGTGATTTAACTATGGTGTGGTATTCTGCCTGGGGCTCATCATACTTATTGCATCTGGAAGTCTTTAACTGTTCATCACATTGGAAAAATTTGGCCATTATTCCTTCTCTTCTTTTCAAACATCTTCATCCATTTGCCCTTTCCTTTTGGAATACCAATTACATGCAGTTTAGACCATTTGATATTGTCCTACAGGCCACTGAGACCAGGTGTTATTCAGCCATTTTTTCTTTTTTTCTTTCCATGTACTTCATTTTAGATAGCTTCTATTATTGTCTTCCAGTTTACTAATCTTTCTTCTCCAGTATTTAACCTTGCTGTCAATTTCTTCCAGTGTATTTGTTTCATTTATACACAATATTTTTCATTTTTGGAAGTTCCAGTTGGGTATTTTTATAGTTTTCATTTCTTTCCTTTTTATGTTCATGTTTTTTTTAAATCTCCTTGAGCATGTGGAGCATTTTTAGAACAACTATTTTAATTCCATTTAAATAACTGCTAATATCTGTCATTTCTGGGTCTGTTTCCTTTGAGTGATTTTTCTTGTGGTTATGGGTCCATTTTTCTTTCTTCCTGTGTATCTAGTCATTTTTATTCAATGCTGGATATTGCAGATTTTATGTTGCTGTGCATCATATCTCATTATATTCCTTTAAAGAGTGATTGGCTTTGTTTGGACACACATATAAGCTAGCTTGGATAAGTGGGTATTTTCAAGACTTGTTTTTTTTTTTTAAGATTTTTTATTTATTTATTTGAGAGAGAGAGAAAGCATGAGGGGGGGAGGGTCAGAGGGAGAAGCAGACTTCCCGCCGAGCAGGGAGCCCGATGTGGGACTCGATCCCGGGACTCCAGGATCATGACCTGAGCTGAAGGCAGTCACTTAACCAACTGAGCCACCCAGGCGCCCGCAAGACTTGTTTTTAAACTTGATTAGGTAAGTCCACAAGTAATCATTATTACAGGGTTAATTTATCCCACTTCTAAGTTGCGGACTTTCTGAGGGAAGTCAGTGAATTCTCAACCCTGTGTGAATTCTGGGTTTTATTCATCTTCTAGCTACCCAATAATTGCTCTCTCCTTTGAAGTTATTCTTTGCTGATCTCATGGGGTAGTGACCTATGCATGAGCAGATCAATCAAAGCTTTAGGGGGACTCCTATACAGATTTCTGGAACTTCCTATACAGATTTCTGGAACTGTACTTTCCTTTACCCTGAGTTCTAGCTGCTTTGGTTTTCCTGAACTCTGGTCAGTGTTCCTTCAACACAGTAAGAACTTTAGGCTTTGTTTGAGTTTTCATTCCCTGGCCTGAAAACTGCCTCCAGGTTCTGAGCTGGGAAAACTGTAAGGCTTATCTAGCTTTTTCTTTCTTGTATCTTTTTTCTCATGGGTCACAGTTTTTCATTGTCTCTGTTCAACAAAACATATATTTTGTTTTAATTTCTGTTGTTTATGGTAAGAGGACAATTTCTATAGCAATTACTACTTTGGGTGGGGGAGGAAAAATATATATTGCATTTTAAAACCTGTGGCAGATGGTGATTAGTTGTGGCAAAAAATAACCATTTTACTTTTTGCCACATATAACAGTACATTATAATACAAGTTTTAGTAAAGACCCTAAGAAGATAGATATCAATATGCGTCAGAAGACAGATTTCTCTGTAGAATATGATAAAAATGAAATAGCTAAAACCCAGTTATATGACTCTTAAGATCTTCATCCATGCAGTGGGTATATAGGAATATATAGTAGAAATTGGAAGAGGTTCTTTTGAGGGACTTCTCCAAGGGAAGCTCATGCTGTACTGTGATCCTAGCTTCACCAGTGAGAAAGGTGGAGGATAGCTTCCCCTCACTCAGCCTTGTGAGCAGCTTTAATGTGACCCATTTTAGAGATTGATATGTATTTTCTGAACTTGGGGAGACATATGAACCATCTGAGAAATTTAAAGCATGAGGAAAGGGCTTGGTAGCTGCTGATGGACAGGCCCAAGGAGAGATGATTATATTGCAAGACCTGTTTTCTCAGAATTTTCCAGGGTAAAGAATGCACAAATGCTTCCTGTGGGCCAGAGGTGGGATACTCATGAGAAAATGGAAATGAGGGAGAATTTAACAGAAGACTGAAGTTTTGACTATATCAGGGGACTGAGCATTCTAATTACAAATTGAGACATTGTGACATAAGTGATGAGAAAAGTCTGCCTGCCTGAGTTTTGTTTTTGTTTGTTTGTTTGTTGTTGTTTTATGTTTAGAGGAAGAACTAGCACCAGTGAACAAGTTTAAGAGATCAGTGGAAAGCAAAACAAAGTTTCTATAACCAGTGGGGTGTCCTTATTCTACGTACCCAACAACAGAACCCCAAGTTTATAAAGACCGTCAATGTGCCCAGTCCTAAGGGATGATTCAACTCCATTTCACAGACAGCCTCTTTTCCAGACTACACTGAAGATTGAGAGAGGCTAGGGAACACAGCTCAGTTCCAAATAATGAGTAGTACAAGAAAGTCTGCTTGGAAGTTACTGGAAAATTATTGCTTCTTGATAAAAGGGGAGGATGAGAGAGGGAATATCACTGGCAACACCTCCTGCCTTTCCTTCCTGATTTGAATGTGAATTGTGTTCAGAGCAGTGGCAGCCATTTTGTGACTCTGGGATAATAAGTCTAAGGACAAAAGGTTTGCATGTTGAAGCTGGCAGGAGGGGTGACTGCAAAGTTGAGTTCTGGTAATCTCAACCCTCCTCATGCAGAAGAGGGTTCAGTGAAGATCCAAGGTCTCATGTTCAGTGGTGGCAGCAGTGGAGCTTAATTTCCTATTAGACTAGTTCAAGGCTTTGTTTGGGATATGTTTCCCAAAAGTAGCCTCAAGCTTTATTTTCCACTCCCTCTGCCATTCTGCAAGTTATTCAATATCCTTATCGTAATATAACCTTCTCAGTAATCAACAAGGATCAACTTCTTTCACTTGCAGTTAAAAACCTTGACTCGATACAGAGTGCTTAGAATTTCTCATATTTTGGCCATTTGAGTCAGAAGCCAGGTATTTCACCTGTGTTACAAAGAGTGATGACTCAGGACCAGAAATCTGGCTAACCTTCCTGGTGTGTAGGGAGCTTAGGTGTTAAACTAAATCAGCAGCAGTAATGTCAGGAAAACCATCTCTTTGAAATGTCTCAAGAGAGAAGAAATGATAAATGGCTCTTCTGTTTATTGTTTGGCTAATTTTGAGTGTGCATGGCCATCGGCAGCTGTTGCAGCGGTCTCAAGTTCTAAACGACGTGTCCAGTGCAACCCAGACTATTTCCCCTTTTCGGGGTAGTACATTTTACCATGGAACATAATCTTTTTTATTCTTTTTAATTGAAGTGTCGTTGACATACAATATTATATTAGTTTCACGTGTATAGTGATTCAACCTTTATATACATTATGAAGTGATCACCACAGCACATCTAGCTACCATCTGTCACCATACAAAGTTGTTACAATATTATTACCTTATTCCCTATGCTGTACATTGCATCCGCATGTCTTATTTATTTTATAACTGGAAGTTTGTGACTTTTAATGCCTTTCCGCTATTTTGCCCCCCTCCGCCCCCCCCCCCCACCTCTCCTCCACCTCTGGCAACCACCAGATTGTTCTCTGTATTTATGAGTCTGTTTCTATTTTGTTTTGTTTGTTCAATTGTTTCCTTTTTTAGATTCCACATATAAGTACAATTACACAGTATTTGTCTTTCTCTGTCTGGTTTGTTTCATTTAGTATAATACCCTCTAGGTCCGCCCATGTTGCTGCAAATAGCAGGAGTTCATTTTTTTTTTAGAGCTGAGTAATATTCCATAATATATATCTATGTGTATATATATATATGTATATATATAACTGTTATACTATATGTATATATGTTTTACTATATATATTATACTATTTTCCATAGTGGCTGCACCATTTTGCATTCCCACCAACAGTACACATAGGTTCACTGTGACAAGGTTCTCCACATCCTCTCCAACAGTTGTTATTTCTTGTCTTTTTGATAATAACAATTCCGACAGGTGTGAGATGATATCTCATTGTAGTTTTGATTTGTGTTTTCCTGATGATGAGTGATGTTGAACATCTTTTCATGTGTCTGTTGGCTATCTGTATGTCTTCTTTGGAGAAATGTCTATTCAGGTCCTCTGTCCATGTTTTAATTGGATTTTTTTTTTTTTTTTTTTTTTTTTATAATGAGTTGTTTGAGTTCTTTATATATTTTGATTAACCCCTTACCAGTTATATCATTTGCAAATATCTTCTCTCATTGAATAGGTTGCCTTTTTGTCTTGTTGATGGTTTCCTTCGTTGTACAAACCTTTTTTGTTTTGTGTAGTCCCATTTGTTTATTTTTTTGTCTTGCTGCCCTTGCCTGTGGACAGATTAAAAAAATACTGCTCAGAACAATGATGGAAGGTCATCTTTTAAGTTTATAGGGTAACATGATTAACATGGCCCTTGTCGTATTTGCCCGTGCTGCAACTCTGCCTTTGCCATACTTGTGAATCGTAGTTTTGCTTGTGAATTTATTTGTAAATCTTCCTTCTTACAAGCTAGTGAAAATTGCTGAACTGTCCTAACATTTGTTGAGTGTGGAGCCCAGAGATGCTCTCTTGGCAGTTGGCCAGTAGTCAGATCATCACCATCCTGGACAGCTGATAAGTGGCAGGGCTCAGATGGCCATCTAGCAAGTGATGGGGACAGGAAGGCCAGCACCAATGGAGGCAGTGGGGAGACTCAGAGTCGAACCAAGCCCCCCGTATCGGAGATGCTCTTCTGCTCAGGGCCCTCAGGGGCCACCCGTGACAGGTGCTTTCCAAAACTCTGGGCATGTTGGTGCGGTCCATTTGGCTGTGAGGTGGTAGGTTTAAAAATAGAGTGTGATATTATGGATGGAGGTCCTTGATGCTGTGGGGCTCACAAAGCCACCCAGCTGGGATGATATCAGTACCACGTCCTGGGCTTCACCAGCGATTGCCTGTGCGTTTTATTGTTTATTGTTGTTGCTGAAGTGGTTTGCTTTCTTTTCCTTCACACATTACTGAATTGTCTGAGAATGGCATTTGGAATAAGCCCTCATATACTTCCTGTTAGTGAGGGAGGTTTTTTTTTTTTTTAATGCTATTGAAATTATAGGCCAGAACAATAGGGCAACGTTCATACACTGAGGCCCCATTAAATTATTATTTTTTAATAGTGGAAATGTTTCTGCAATTGACTGTTACAATGTATACATGCTGAGTATTCACTGTATTATTACTTTTGGCAGTGGGAGGGGCTGAGAAAATGGAATAAAGCGGTTCCAAAACCTCAGCAGCACATGATGGGGGCACTAAACACATATTTAAAACAAAAAAAGTCTAGAAAATATAGTGGTGAGGGCTTATCTGAGAAAGTTCCCTTTGGAAGTAACATGGTGACTAAATTATTATCATTGACACAAAAGTGGTGTAAGAGAAAAACTCACATTCTTGGCGCTTACACATGTTGGCTGATTTCTATTCAGAGGTCAGCCTCTTTCCTTCTTTGTCCATATTTCAGAGTTTGCTTGCTCTAGTTAATGACTTCAAAATAGTAAAGTCTTCTGCAATAGGTACCCTTGGGTCAGTGGCACCTGTTTAAGACAGGAAGAAACTGACAAAGATCAAAGCCCTGACCCAACCTCGTAAGACCGTGGGCTGTATGTCCTGGCATCCCTTGGCTGTCCCTGATTGGGATCGTCTCCCATTGCTCCCCAGTGGGAGTGCTCAGTCGGATAAATCACAGGCTGCCCCTCCAGGCACCAGAGGGGGGACAGGGAGGCCAGATGGAAGGAAGCAGGCACGGCCCTCTGTCACCACTGGCCGGCTGCCATCACCCGGACACTCTGCACTCCTTGCTGAGGGAATGTCACTGTCCTGCCTGCATGACGGGCTGGCCATCCTCGGAGCCCTCCCAAGCAAGATGCAACACTGCGCCATGTTGTCATGGTTACTTAGCCATTTCCCCAGAGTTGTGACATCAGTGTCTCCAAGGGGCATGAGCTCTACCTCATGCATATGCATGTGCTAGGCAGGGGCCTTGCCACATCTGAGCTTCTTGCAGTATTTTTTGTAGAAAATGGAGAAGGAGAGAAAGGTGACACAGAGAATATGGAAGTGAAAAAGACAAGGGGGCACATTATTAAATGAACGAACGGGGTGCCCGCCAGCTGGACTGGGGAACACACAAAGGGTTAATGCTGTGTTGGGATCCCTGGCTTTAAATTAACCATCTGCTCGGTCACACCAGGCTCCCACTCGCATTTTCAGAGCTTTATACTTTTTAGATGACTTTCACCAGACAACATCATATTTTACTCTCCCGACTACCTATGACGCAGATGTGGCCGGGAGACCATCAATGTGCATCAGACGAGGAACCCCAAACCAGAGCTGGGCATGTTGGGAGGTTCACCCACTCTGTGTTGGGGCGCACACCAGAGGCCGATCCTCTAAACTCCTGGCTCAAGTTTCGTTTCTGTTTCTGCCGTCTCCAACCCCTTCCACCTGATAACTTCCAGAAGTCAGAGACGTTTTGGGGACAGTGGTAAAGGACGATCTCCACTAGGCTGTGAGTTCTTCCCGGCCAAGCATGGCGTCTGAGTCCTTTCTGTACCTTACAGAACCTCCCACGTGGCAGGCCCTTAATGAGTACCGAACTGAGGAACGGTTCATGTCCGAGGGACCCCCGCGTTTCATAAAAAGCCAGACAATCTCCTGCTCTGCATTGCAAAGGTACCAGTGCCAAGTAAGAAGTTAACATTTTCCAAAATAAAAGAGGGATGTTTCAAGAAGAGGCCATCTGGGGGGCCCCCTCCAGTGAATGCAATGCAAATTGAAGTGGGCGGCCCCCCACCGCCTGGACTGATAACCCGGGTCACAGAGTTTCCGTGGCTGTGGCAGTTGCCCCAACTCCATGCTCCCCCCCGCCCCCCGTGAACAGAGCAGGAGCCCTGTGCTCAGGTGCAGGCAGCGACAGAGGGAGCAGAAAACCCAGTAGGTACAAGATTACTTAGTGCCATGTAATTGTCACATCAAGGAACTCCTGCACTTTGTCCCAAGTTATTTAACAGTTGAAGTGACTAAGCGGGAACCATGAGAAGTGAACTAAACCAGGGATGTTTCCTAAGTTAATGGCACGCAGAGTATCGTTCCTTGGAGAATTCACTCCGCTGCTGTGAGGGCAGCTGTGGCATCCAGGCCACCAAGGAGCCCCGTGCCGTGAGGTTGGGGATGCTGCATCTGGGCAATTCCCTGCTCGGAGGATGGATTTGTAACAGACAGGTGGTGTTTGTTGCCGTCGGGCATCTGAATTAGCGCAAGCGCTAGCAGGTGTCTGGGGCAGAGATTCTGGGGTTGAGAGGTGTGTCTCTTCTCCCACGACGTTCTCCTTGAGAGGGTCCATGCTAGGGGAGGAAGGGTTCGAGCTTCCTGTCTTTCCTACGAGGATGGCAGATGAGCTATCTTTTTTTTGTGGCCTTTATTTCTAAACCCCAAATGAAGCTGGAACAAGGCCAGGCCTGCCGAACATTGCTGCATAACAAACTACCTCAACGTTTAGTAACTTAAAACAACCACCAATTTATCATACCTTGTGATTTTGTGACCAAGAATTCAGGCAGGGCTTGACTGCGTAATTCTCTTGCTCAAGTGGCATTGATTGAGGCCACTTGGTGACCTTCGGCAGGTGGGGACAGCAGCTTCACTCCAGGGCCTGGGACCTTCCAGCAACGGCTGGAAGGCTGGGCTCAGTGGAAGGTGTTGACCTGAGCCTCCACGTGTCACCTCCCAGCTTGGCCGTGTGAGGGTTGCTGGATATTTCTCATGGTGGCTCAGAGCTCCTGGAATGAGTGTTTCAAAAGACCAGGGAGGATGCTGTAAGTCTTATAATCTGGGCTTGGAAATCCAAGAACATCACTTCTGCTACATTTTACTTGTTCAAGAAATTTGCTAAGCCCAGCCCAGTTCAAGAGGAGGGGACTACACTCCATCTCTGAATTGGAGGGTTAGCAAAAATGTGCAGGTGTCTCTAATCCAGCACCTGTGTTCACTTGCTTGGTACTTGAGAGAATCCATATTTGTGGTTGGCATCGAGAGAGTTCACGAAAGAGGCAACTTTTTGGGGGCTCTCTTCTGGCTATGCTAGTTCTGTGTCTCTCTTGCTTTCTTCACTTTTGTCCTTCTCCTTCCCCCACATCCTGTGTCTGCTTGCCAAGAGCCTTTGCCCACTTCTCCAGCTGCCAGACTGGAGAGCGATCCTGTTAAGGAGCTAGCAGTTGCTCTATTAGGTATGACCCTTCCCAGAAGTGCTCTTCAAACCCAAAGGAATGAATCTCTAATGCTAGAATTTTATGTACTGTTTGATAAAATCTTTCCAGGCAAGAAAGCACTTTGTGTTCTCCTCAAATTCCACTGGGTAGGTGCCCTCTTACTGTCCTGTCTTTACCATGGTGTTTTTAATTGGAGAGAGGGAGATAGTAAAGGACTGGTCAGTATGTGTCTGAGTAAGGAGCCAGGCAAGGGGCCAGATCCCTCCCCTCCCCACCCACTCTGGGCTCTGCCCTCTCTGGCTCCCCTTAGGCCCTCTGTGTAGGTAGCTCTGCTCAGCTGGTCCTGCATTTTCTGTCCTGACTTGCACTTAGGATATTTCTCCAATTCATTCTGTCACTGCATATCACATTACCACAACTAGAGCAGTTTGAGACAACCTCCCCGCTGTGGTATGGGTCGGAAGGCCAAGTGGGCTTGACTGGATCCTCAGCTCAAGGCCTCCGGAGACTGAAATCAAAGTGCTGTCTGGCCTGGGCTCCTGTCTGGAGGCTCTGGGGAAGAATCTGCTTCCAAGCTCATTCAGGTTGTTGGTAGGATCCAGTTCCTTGCAACTGTGGGACTAAGGGCCCCTTTTCCTTGACATGTGGCCCCTCTATCTTCAAAGCCAGCAATGGCAAGTTGTGTCCTTGTCTTGCTTCAGATTTCTCTTACTTCCTCTTCTGTCTTTGTTTTGAAGGGCTCCTTTGATGACATTGGGCCCACCTAGGTAATCCAGAATAACCTACCTATTTTAGGGTCTAATCTTAATTCCACCTACAAAGCCCCTTTGCCTAAGTGTTATTATCACATTCACCAGTTTTAGGATTAGGCTGTGGATGCCTTTGAAGGGCTATTATTCTGCTCACCACATCTTTCATTTGAGTGTATATTGCTGAAATAGTGGAATATTGACTTGCTTGAAATCGTGCTTTCTCACAAAGGACAAAATATACAGTAATTTTGTCATATATGTTCACCAGTCAGAAGTTGAAGGTTAAGAAAGGCTAGAACCTTTTCAAATGATTGCATTGCAATTCTGAGCTAGATTTGGAGAGGAGCCAGATGATTTTTCTTTCTCTGGAAGAGTCAGAGATGAGCATTTTTGAGAAGGATGGAAAACCGTTCACAACATAAATGACGATTAACAGAAACTGTGACATCATCACTTGGTAAACCCCCACCCAGATCACATGTCATCTCCTTCTGGGAAAATGCCCCAGACTTCTCTAGATAGATTTAAGAGCTTTTGTCATGGTGCCTTGTGCGTAAGTCTTACGGCAGATCGTCCATGGCTCTGACAACCTGTGTTTGTAGATGATTCCTTCACCAAACTGTTGTTTCCATCTCTGTCTTCCTGGCTCCTAGCACAGTGCCTGGTGCATGCTCATCAGTGTCTGGATAAAGCTGTATGACAGCACGAGCTTAGGACAGACCTCTCACTCCTGTCTATCACTTGGAGGGGAGACCGGTGTTGTGGAGAACCAGCAACTGGCAACTGGCTGCATAGATGGTTGGATTATAAAGAGATATGTGGAGAAGGGATGGAACCAATCTCACTGTACCGAGCTGTGCCAAAGCCACGTTCATTCATTCAACAAGAGCAATGCCGCCCTTTCCTATGGGGCAGCCCTTGAGTCAGACAGCAGTGATAGACGTGTGAGTAAGTCCAGTCCCTGCCCTGAGCAAAGGGAAGTCCAGCGTGCAACGGATGTGTCTCAGTCTAGGAAACAGTGAATAAAAGATTCATACTCAATTGTTTCTCTTTTTTTTTTTTTTTACTTTTTATTGAATAAAACACATGTACAGAAAATTGCACAAATTGTAAGTGTAGAGCTCGATGCGTTTTCACAAACCGAGCAGCCCATCTAAGCAACGATGAGATCGGGCAACAGAACATTACCCACACAGTGGTGTGTCTGTTTTTCTCATTCCTGCAGTGATTATTTTACACTGCCCAGACGGGGCTGGACCTCAGTGCAACAGATGGTCTAGAGCCCTCCCTGTAAGCGAGCAAACACGATGGTGCGCCTTCCTGCCTTGGACGCTATCTCGGTGTCATCCTCTGCATGCGCATTTCAGCAGTACGTTCTGTTGGTAAGAGAACTTGCAGCTTTCCTCACTTGGGAGTCATGGCTCTCCCAAAACATGGCAGAGAAGAAGCTAACCAAGATTTACTTCACACACTTCACATGCAGAAATGCATTAGCATTAGGCACAGCTCTTTAGGAACAATTTACTTAAAGAACACAACATATATCAAATAACTTCGTATCACGGAACAGTATATCAAAGATACCAAATGAAAGATACATCAGTGTTTTGGGGGACTTTAGGGGCTTCCATCGAGGTGTTTCAGGGGTTGTTTGAGAGGCTTGTGTGTAGTGGTTAGGGAGTGGGAGGGAGGCAGGATTCAGGTGCTCCAGATATAAACAGAGTAGCTCTCCTTTTATCTATTTAGCATTTTGGGATTCCAAGTAAGATATTATTTGGAAAGCAGGGTTTGTTGGTGAGAAAGCCCCTAACAGCACTGCTGAGATAGTGGGAGCCCTGGATGCTCAGGGGAGGGCGTACATCGCAGTGCTCAGGCTGGGGCAGGTCTGGAAGAGCGAAGCAGAGGTGAGTGTGTCTGGGAAGGAGGCCCGGGGTGAGGTGCATCCTAAAAGCAGTGTGTTGTTGGAGAGGGACTTGGTGAGACCTTTAAGGACCACCCAATATATGCAGACTTCAGAGCTCCCTAAAGCCCATCAGGGCCAGGCCAGGAACAATCACAAGTGAGACGTGGGGGCGGGGGGGCGGTGAGGGCTGTAGCAGTTCAGGGCGCTTGTCTCGAGTAGAGAGACCGTTGCCATGTCACTCTGCTGACTGGGGTTCTGTGGGAGTTTTGGCTCAGTGGGGCTACATCTGCAGATTTTTCAAAAGAGGCTGGAAATTGAGATTGTTATGGGCAGATACCTTGATTTTTAAAACATTGGTTCATTTTTGTTAAGAACAGTGCCCGGGTTGGGGATTAACATGAGAATAAAAAAAAAAAAAAAGAAAGAAAGAAAGTAAGTACTACCAGATAACCACAGACTGAAAATAATAAATATGTATTTTAATTTGAAAAAAAAAAAAAAAAAAAAAGAACAGTGCCCGGGCAAGTGCGGCCCTTGGGCGGCTACCTTGTGACTGAATGAGTCGGGCCTGAAGACCCTCGGTGGCTCTGGAGAAGGCTTGACGTGGGGGAGACACTCAGCCAGGCGACACTGCTGACTAGAAACTGAGGCGGCACCCTGGTTTGGTAAGCATTTTTCTTGTTGACTTTGAGGTGTACGCACATTCTGATTGGAGCGACGTTGCATGAACAACTGTGGAAAAGCACGCAATGACTACCTTTCTGAACAAATGATTTGAATCTGCTAAGGAAAAAACAAGCCCCTTCCCTTTCCTGAGTATTCTGTTTTGGCATTTGTAACTAGAGCTGAGGATAAGTGGCCTTTTCCTCTGTGACCCGGCGTTTTGTTCTTTGCTGGTTCTCCACATCTCCATAACTTCCCAAAGTATTGTTGTTTGATTTTTTTTCCCCCCACAAATATTGACTACAGCTGGTGATTTAGGAAAACATGACTGAGAATTTCTGTTTGCCACATACCACATTACCTGTCTGGCCAAGAAATGACCATGTCATCAGCAGGTCTGCAGTTTAAAAGCCTAGATAGTCCTTTTGCAAAGTGCTAAGTGGCCACCTCTGCTCCTTCCAGCATGTTATTTGATACAATCCAACTGAAATTCGAATGGCTTCTGGAACTGTGTTGGAGATCCAAGTGCGAATTACTCATTTCTAGAAACTGCTTTTCTTTCTTTCTTTTATTTTTATTTTTTTTAAATTTTTTATTGTTATGTTAATCACCATACATTACATCATTAGTTTTTGATGTTCTTTTTTTTTTTTTTAAATCTGCTTTTCTGATCACGCCTCCCTTAAAGCTTGTAATCACATAGACACCACTGTGGTCTGATGACATTTGCATTTTCATCTGAGGTTGACTTAAATTTCCTCAGACATGATCCCCCTCCATCATACTTGCAAATGCACTCCAATGTGGTTCTGGATTAAAAACAAAACAACAACCCCCAGTCTTCCCAAAACACATACACACAAAACACCATCACCACAGAGAACCATCCCTCCACCCACCCCACCAGGACCTAACACACTTTTAAAATATAAGTGTATAATTTGCAGTTGAGGTGCTTTCAGACACGGCAACATAACTAATTTATGGCCCCTTCCTTTGATTACCTGTGGTCATTACCTCTGATCGGAAAGTAGCCCTCCACTAGAGGCATAGTTTTCATCTGTGCCAGTCCAATCCTGCTCCCCACCTGTTCCCTGACAGCTGCAGGACTTGGTTGCCTCACCTCGGACTAACGCGTGTGGTCATATGTAACCGCCAGCAGACCATTCCTTTCCAATATGGCCGTCCTGCTTCTGCAAACCCCCATCGACGCGGACCTACTCATGTGCTCACCTGAGAAACCTCAGAACTGTGGGATGTATCATCAGGTAATAGCTCTTGATAAGAGGAGCACTTGAAGGCTTGGAGAGTAAAATACGTGAATTCATACTCAGTTTTAATAAACTGAGGTAATTAGTTGAAATGCAATAGAAAGTGACAGCCTGTGACATATAAAAGACGGCCGGCTGACAAAGACAGAGCTGTTCTTCATTGCACTAATATCCGTTTCTTCATCAACATTGAATTCTTCAATCTTTTGGCATTTCAATTACATTGTAAAATGAATTTATAAAATTTGCACATCTATGCTTTTTTCTTGTGCACCTGAAAAACTTGAAAAGAAACTTTTCATGCATGTCTCCTGTTTCCCTAACCTGCACACATGCTAGGGTTTAACTAGATTTCCAAGAGTTGTGTGTGTTTTGAATATCAATTGCACATTGCAGATTCTAAGAAAATGTGTATATTTGAAATGGATGGACAGAACACACAGAGGGGGAGGATTATAATATTTAAGCTCCCTGAGGGCAGAGATCTTATCTGTCTTGCTCATGGATTCATCCCTACCTGAAATAATGCCTGAAATATTGTAAGGCTCAATACAATTTGTTGAATAAATGAATTTATTGGGTGAAAGACCATTTAGGGGACTGTAGTGGATTAAATGGTTGGAACACCAATAGATGTGCCCACCTCCCAATCCCTGGGTTCTGTGAACATGATCTTATTTGGGAAAAAGCAACTTTACAAATGTTAATTACCTTGACCTTGAGATGAGATCATCCTAGATTATCTTGAGTGGACCCCAAATCTAATGACAAGTGTCTTTATAAGGAACGTGCAGGGGAGATTTGACCGAAGAAGAAGAGAGAAAGTGACCACAGAGGTAGAGATTGGAGTGATGCCGACACAAGCCAAGGAATGCTTGCAGCCACCCCGAAGCTGGGAGTGGCGAGGAATGAGTTCTCCTCTGGAGACTCTGGAAGGAACATGGCCCCACCCATAGCACTGATTTCAGACTTCTGGTCTCCAGCACTGTGAGAGAATAAATTCCTGTTGTTGGAAGCCACCAAACTTGTGGGGCTTTGTTATGGTGGCCACAGGAAACTTAACAGAGGCATCAAAGGGTGAGACGTGGATGCTTTAGAATGTGTCCTGGGCAGACGTGACCGTCTTATGGTAGATAAGGTGCGACTCCACCAGCAGGCACCACTTTTCCGTTTCTGCATTCCTTCTCCGTGTCAGCAAAGGGCAATGCTTATATGACTGAGGTGTCTTGAAGAGGAAGCTGTGAACTCTTGAGAGACACGCTTGCCCTGTCCGTGGTGGTGGGGACCCGCTGTATGTAGAGCCATCCCCGGTCCTTTGTGAACGTCACACAGCTTGAGTTTTGAAACGCTGAGAAATGGAGGATCAGAGAATCTGCACTTTGTAAGTTGGGAAGAATCTCCAAGATTGCTCTCATACGCAGATAAAGAGAATGAAGAGCAGGGAAACACGCACATGTTCATTGCAGATTCGGGAAAGGAAGGTGGGGTGGCGGCTAGGGGATGCTCCAGGCTCATCACACACAGAGGGCTGCTTCAGCCAGCAGAAGTGGGACAGATGCACTTCTGATGAAGAGTCTCATCATAGTTCACTTTTACCTCCACATATTTTGTGTTGCCTTTCGAGCCAGTCCTCCGAGCTGGTTAATAATGACTGCATTTGGGCAACAAGAGGAAGGCAAACTAACAAACGCGCGTTTACTTTTTCACCTTATGTAGCCAAGTGGTGAGCGAGCTGGCTTATAACCAGTTTTGCCGAAACTATGGCATGCTTTGAGGTCTGGTGGGATTCAGCTTTGATCTTGAGAGTGGCTGTGAGGGGTTTGTTTTTCACAGGGGCTTTAGCCTACAGTTAAGTGCAAACACCTGCTGAAGTACTGGTAATTAGTAGGTAATTAGTAGTTAATGTTCTTAGAATTTAAAAAGAAAGCTTACATAAGTAATTACTTACTATTTCTTATAATGTGCTGCTTTTCCTGAGATTTCATATCCCCAGAACATTTGCCAAGTTCCTAGGTTCCTCAACATACTAAATTGTTTATTAATTACACACGTATATTGCTTTCAGGAAAAAAAAGGAAATGCATTAAATGTTGGAAATAGGAATGAGTTATCTTTTAAATTACAGCAGAGAACACATTTAAAATTACAAAATATGGGACTGGTAGCAGCTCTGGAAGGTGGCCTTGACTTTTAAAAAAAATCGGATGTGACTGGGAAGGAAGAGATGGATAGAAAAAGAATGTTCGAGACCATTTAATAAAACACTAAGTATTAAATACATTTCACAGAAGGGTCCTTTTCATGTCAGCTGACAGACATCTATGCCTTGGCTTGTCAGAAAGACCGCCAGGGCTCCCATTCTTAAGGGTGAGCGCTGCCAAGCAAAGCTAAGTGGTTCTAACAATCTCAGGCTCTGGAGGTGACCGAAATGGAGGGACACTGGAACACATTAATTAGTGTGCCGTAACTTATTTTCAGAGGATTTTTGCTTTAGAATTTTTAAAGCAAATTTCCAACCCCCAACCCTGGAGACTCTCCAATGCCAACTGGAAATGGGCATTCATTCATTTACTTTGTTTAGAGGCTAGCACTTTGAGAGTTATATCTAAAATCTCTTCCTCGCCTTGAATCACCTCAGAACCTTCTGCAAAGCAATCTTACAACTTCAGTTGTTCTCATCTTTAAAGTGGGACTGGCGGGTATGTCCTTCCTCCCGTTGCATCCATGCCTACCGCTACACACAAATGTACCTCGTAGGAACACCAATATGTGTCACCTTCTGATACCATGGTGGGGGAGGAAAATCATATAGCTATTCGCCACAACCATATCTAATAATATTATTCTTAAATAATATTAATACCTTAAATAAATATTCTTAAATAATACACATTTAAGAATAATATCTACTGATACATATATACACTTCAGTTATTGTTTATTGCACAGTGTGGCTTCATTACTTTTCACCTAATCACTGGTTGTCTTCGACAGAATTCCAAGTTAAGGAATCTTCTGAGAAATGATTAAAGCAGGATATTTGAATAGAATAGAAGCAGCTGAAAATTGAAGTCAAGATTCTGGGACCCAGAGAGGTCAGAATAGAAGGCCCGTCGCCTCATGATGCTCAAACAGGCTCTTTCCTGTTAAGGGGCTGCTTGTGGTAATTGTTCAAAGGAGCAGAGGGAAAGAAGGAAAAAGCTAGGAGGAACTACTCCGAGAAAAACAGACCCTGAGCTGGCAGACATTTTAAAAACAGTTTGTTCTTCTCTGAACATTATAAAAGAAAACCTCCCTCTTTAAAACATTATCAGAGGAGAAACATTTTAACTTCCCTGTTTTTTGAAGATATTGTTTTTAAAAATAGATGACTGATAAATTTAATATGCTACTATTTGTATTCATTTTACCTTGGGCGTCTGTGAGGGAGGAGGATAACCCTCTGAGTTCTTCAGGATCATTTTTAGTTCCTTCACTTCTTCTCCAGGCAAAGGAATTTTCCTTCCTTAGCCTTTTCTCACACATCTTATTTTCCATTTTTTTCTCATTACAGGTGTGTGTGCACATATGAGTGTGTATGTATGTATGTAGGTATGTATGTATGTGGTCCTGTTACTTTTATCACCGTACTCTGTTTCCTATCACTTGTCACAATTTGTATTATTCATTTATTCTTTCTTTGTTTATTGTCTGTGTCACTTGCACTAGATAGTAAGCTCTACCAGGACAGAGACTTTGATTATCTTATGGAGTAATATTTACCCAGCACCTAGCTCAGAGTCTGGCACGTACTAGGGATCCAATAAATACCAGTTAAATAAAGACCAGAATGAATGAAATAGGATTTAGGAATGTGACTCAGCACTGACTATAACAAGCATATTGCAGGGATTCTCTATTCAATGTTTGCTTTTAAGCTGTTAATGAAAATACAGGATAAGGCTATCAGTCACTGTGGCTCTCAAATTTTTCTACCATGTCTGAACATTATGAATCCCTCCCAGGTCCTCCAAGGAGCCAATGGCTTTTACCAATACTGCACTTGCCCAAACGAATTCCATTTTATTGTGTCCCACCGTTTTTCAGTGTACCCAGCATGCTTACAAATTTCCCAGATGCTGACTGCTACCCAACATGCTGCCACTTACACGTTCACTAAATATTTACTACAACATGGGTGACCTGTCTGGAATCTTGGCTTCCAAAAAACATCTATCTGTATGTTGATGAGTATGAAAAATGGATTGGAATCAAAAGTCATTACACATACATTTGTAAATAAGTAAATATGTACATGTATATCTATTTCTGGCTTATAACTCTGTCATTAAGTGGAGATCTCCCAGGCACAATAAATAGAACGGCTTTTACTGGATACAGAGTTCAGACAAACTGATAAGAGAAGCAATAGATAAGTGAGCATCAGTCATTAATAAACAATTTGTAAAAGAGAAAATAGATTGGTTAGAAAATACAAAGGAAAAATGATTTCACTGGTGATCAAATCAATGCACATGATCAAATCAATGAAAATGATGGGGATATTTTTGCTTATCCAATTAGCAAAGATGTAAAGATTTTCTGATTTTTTTACCCTGAGAAGATTTCCTGGTTTATCTGTGCTCTTCCTTCACTTACATGTTGTTTTTCAGTTTTCTTTTGTTGCTTCTTTTTGATCAATGAATTTCCCACTTTTCCTTCTTATTTTTTGGAATTAATTTTTGGGAGACTTAAAAATCCTGGTTTTGGAATTTTCCTTTCCTAAATGTATCTGTCTTTAACATTTCTTCCTCCTTTAAATTTTTTTTTTCTGATTCTTTGAAACTGTTTACATTTGATTTTTTTAAATGATTACTTTTTGGGTTTTCTTGGAATCTACAGTGATACACCTCAACCTGAATATTTTCGGGGTAAGGATAGCAAATGCCTGGCCCATAGGGTTAGCTTGAGGTTCTTTCTGACCTGTTATTCATGCTGTTTTTAAGAAGGCATGCATTTTATCTTTGTCTAGAGTCAGGCTTTGGAACGGACGCTCCAGAATTGTAAATATTCTAGAGAGAGAGAGAGACAAGCAGCTGAATTTCAATTTCTTAATGTGTCATGTGACAAGAGATTTGGCACATTCGGTTGAGCCGGAAGATTCAGCGTAGCAGAAGTGGCAAATGCCTAATGCTTGATCCCTCAGTAGAAAGAACAGAGCCGCGAACAAATGCACTGAGGAGCCGTATTTCACTGGCAGGCGAAGGGCAAATGTGCCCTCTTGGTCTCCAACTTCTGCTAAACTGTAGTGGCACAAATCCAAGTTTCAGAGAAGTATCCGAAGCCCCTGGTTCTTTCAGATCGGAGCTGTGTGTGGATTTTCCAGTGCCGGGACTGCCTGAGCTTACGACGCTTGGGAGTGTTAACCGGGACCTGAGGACTTTCACACTGTGGCTAGTGCTGTTTACTCAAAGCCATCTTGAAACTTCACTGAAGCAGGGGCCAGATCCTTTCTATCCTGGGTGCCTTGGGGGGGTGCTCACACTGATTGGGATCAGAACTGCACTGACGTGGACAATATAGATACAATCATGTCCAGATTTAGAGCAAAATGCTGCATCATGTTCCGGATCAAATTATTACACTAGGCTTCGCCTATGTCTTTTAACAGAGAACAATAGTTGCTCTTTTTGCTGCCTTGTTCCCAGTGAAATAGTCCATGTATAGAGTTTCTCTTTTCAGCAGCAGTTGTGTCTACAAATGCTATTCTCCGAACGACAGCTATTCTCAGAGCCACCAGGCGTGCGGTTGCCCGAACAAAGAGGTGCATTAAAAGAGTCTTGACAATTTCAGCTCCTAGAAACACAGGGGTCACACAAATCTGCCAAGTTGAAAGCAAACAAATCACTAGGGCAAGACATTTTATTTAGTTCTAAACAGCATCTAGCACATGGATAGCATTCAAAAGCATTAATACAGTCATAATGCAAATCAACATGGGCCAGCAGACCAGGAGCTGAAAGAAATTAGGCTAAACCCTAAAGAAATCAGAGCGTGAGTCAAAAGGAATTTCAATAAAATTATCAAACATTATTCACTAATATGGCAGTCAGTCATCCATGGATCTCTTGTTCACTGGGGTGAATTACAAAAGAAGTCAACACTTACAGGTAGAGACTTAAAATGCAATGAAGGAGACAGGACAAACACAAATAAATATGAACAAAAGGGGCAGAAACCATTACACTACAGGCAAAAACAATGTAAGCTCAATAGAGCTGGAGAGGAGAATCCTGGCTATTTACAGAAGTAGGAAGGTAGCTGGAGGGGTTGGGAGAAGATTTCTGATTTGAAAGAAGTGAGGTATGCTTCTTCTTCTTCTTCTTTTTTTTTTTTAAAGATTTTATTTATTTGAGAGAGAGAAGGAGAGAGAGAGAGAGCATGAGATGGGGGAGGGCAGAGGGAGAAGTAGGCTCCCCACTGAACAAGGAGCCCGATGCGGGACTCGATCCCGGGACTCCAGGATCATGACCTAAGCCGAAGGCAGTCGCTTAACCAACTGAGCCAGCCAGGCGCCCCAAGGTATGCTTCTTTTATGAAAGTACCATTAAAAATATGCATGGGATGCCAGGCGTGGTTTAGATGAAATTAAGTCGAAAAGAACCTGTAGGTTCTGAATTGATTCAGGGATTCAGTAGGCTGTGCTAATAGGATCCTGGGTCTGTTTAGACTCATTCTTCCTTCCTTCATTCCTCTATTAATTAAACAAAAATATTGACAGCTTACTGTCTGTCAGAAATGATGCTAAATGTTGGGGCTGTGCAGAAAAATAAGTCGTAATCCCTATTCTCATGAAATTCATAGTCTGACGGATGAGACAGACATGGCAAAGAAATCATCACAATATCATGCTTAATAAGTACTAGAGGTGTTACAAAGTAAAGGGAGGGAGAGACGGCCGCCCTGGGAGGACTAGGGCAGGCTGGGTCTTTAAGTAGGGCAGAGTTTGTCGCAGATAAAAGGGAGGGAGAGGCGGGGATGTAAAGATCCTGTTTGTTTTCCAGGAATGGTAGACATTTCCTGTGGCTGCCCAGAGTCCAGGGGGTAAGAACAAGGTAGGTGAGACAGGGACAAACTATGAAGGACTTGGAAAGCTCTGTGGGAGATTTAGCCTCGGTAGTGTGAGCAATAGAGAGTCCCAGTGGTTGTAAAGAAGGGGAGGGGTATGAGCAGATCTGTGCATTCCAGAGATAACTCAAGCAACTGCCATTAACTCCATGGACTACATGGATGTCCGCTGCCATGTTAGAGACAAATCTTAGAGAATTTTATTGAAATTCCCCTTTACCCATGGTCTGATTTCTTTAAAGCTCAGTCTATTTTCTTTTAGCTCCTGGTCCAACAGCCCCAGTTAATTTGCATTGCAGCTCTATGAGTGCTTTTGAATGCTGTCCACGTGCTGGGTGCAGTTTAGAACTTCATTTTCACGGTTTGTTTGCTTTCTATTTGGCTGATTTGTGACTGCTGTGTTTCTAGAAGCTTCCTGAAACGTCATGCGTGGCTAGAAGCCATGAGAAGAAAGGGGCTGAGAACCCTCTCCTTTCTCTCTCTTCAAAGGTGCTAAGAGCTGAACCTGCTCTGGGTGTCTCCTGTCTTATGTGTCCCAATCTTCCTTCTTCAGAACCTCAGTGGGGACAAGGAAGTGCTGCATTTGTGAAAAGCCAATTGTCTGGGGTTGTTGTTCTGTGTTCTGCAGAAAATAGTAGGGGCTTTGATACATATAAAGGACACACAGTGGTTGTTCCTGTAGTCACTAGATGATAAAAACGGAAATGATCATGAAATGCTAAAAACACTCACAAAATGCTTGCCAGATGTCAGCTTCTACTCTTAGTCCTTTCCATATAGCCGTTCATTTAATCCCTCACTCTAACACTGGGAGATGGGCACTGTTATCATGAAGAAACTGAGGTGCAGAGAGGTTTGAGTTATGTTGTGTGTAAGGCTGGAATCTGGATCAAAAGACTTATTCTCTTAAGCAATTAGCTCTACTTTGAAAGTCACTTAATTCCACTCTATGTCAGAAATATGTATCGCCACTCTGATGTCCTTTACAAACTTGATCACAACCAGATCACACACTTCCCCAAACAGTGTATCCCAGTGTTGAATAGCTCAGTTTATTATGAGTTTTTCCCCTGAAATGAGCATTAATCCGATTCCCTGAAACATCAAGAAATCCATTGTGTTGACTTTGGATCTCTGAAGCCATTCAGAGTGAGCCTTTCTCAATATGACAGTCCTCCCAGTATCTGAAAGATGCTATCATGTTGTAAGCTCATGGGACTAGTTAGCCCCTTACCAAATCAGAGCTTCTCCTCTGGATGGTCACCTGTTTTTCTACACCCCCTCCCCTGCCGCCCTGAGAATGTCCTTTCCAGAAGGGAACATAATTTCCCAAGTGTGGTCTGCCCAGAAGAGAGGGCAGTTGAGACCATCATCCCTCTTGTTCAGGGTGTTTTTCTTCTCTTCATGGAGTCTAAGATGCAGTAGGAATGCCTGGGATTTGTTCAGTGGAGCCTTGGTAGATCTCCCTAGCTGGAGTGGATACCATAAGCTGAGATGTATATGAAGAACTCAGGGAGGAAGGTGGAATTTAAAGTGCATGGTGAGAGATTTAAATCTCATGCGGAATCAAACGGGGTCCACTGAAGTGTTCCAAGAAGGGGAGTGACACACTATAACTATGGAGCTCTTCAGGTAAGCTCACTACCCTCACCTCATCAACATCCCAACACTGGTGAATGGAGAGAAGGCTTGTGAGCATTTTGTGGGCCTGTAAAAGGTTTTTTGCTGATAGATTGGCTCTATCCTATCTTTAAGAGGGTAATAAATAAATGATAATGAGGCTAATTTGGAAAGGTGTGTTGGTGGTGGACTGGGAGGTAGGCATTGTGTATTCTGTTCCTGAAGTTGCTGCGTGGTTTGGGGTAGGTCAATTTACCTTATCCATCTCCCCCATCACATCCACTTGTTTGTGAAGTACTTTGTACTCCTTAAATAAAAGATGTCATAAATCACTTAAAGATTTATTTGCTGAATATTTTTAAACTTAAAAAGAAGGCTGGAGCACTCAGGGTCCATGAACTTTTGAAGGTGAAGGAGTCCGCCATTTTCAAAGAGAACCCCATCAAAACCTTGCTAAGCAGGGAGAGCATATGGATGGTGATAGTCAGTGAGGAAGAGGAGAAAATGATGATGATGCTGGTGATAAAATGCTTGCTGAAGCTGACCCCATGTGCTACACATTTGGAGGAAGAATTTTTTCATTCAGTCCTCTCTACAACTCTATGAGCGAGGTACATTTATTTTTCCACTTCATACTATGAAAATGGAGGCTCGGAGAGGTAGGCACCTTGCCCAAAGTAATAGAATTAGAAGTGGGAGCACTGATATGTAAATCCAGAGCTCTAGGGTTCTAAAGATCAAGCTATTAAACACTCTGCAAGAGTTTTCCAAACTTATCTGATCCTAAGGATCAACTACAGCACCTATTAAAAGTCCTGAGTCCTGGATCCCTCCCCCAGAAATTCTAATTCTTAGGTCTGACTGGGGCATAGAAATATATTATTTTAAGAACTACCCTAGGTTGTATTTATAATAAGGCAAGTTGAGGTTGTCATACTCTACAGCAGAGGTTGACAAAGATTTTCTTAAAGGGTCAGATAGTAAGGATTTTGGAGTTTGTGAGCCACATGGTCTCTGTACAACTACCTCACCATTGTAGTACAAAAGCAGGCACAGACAATATGCAAATTAATGTGTGGCTGTGTTCCAATAAAACTTTATTTACAAAAACAGTCGGCAAGTTGGATTTAGGCTGCAGGCTATAGTTTGCCACCCCTGCTGTATATCTTAATTTTCTCTGGAGGAATCATGTAGTAATTTCCTTAAGACCATTTGAGTACATTCCAGGGGTGGAATCTTGTATAAGGTCTATAGAGGACTAGTATGAATTTTAGGATACAGTTTTAGCCCATTTCCCTTTATTCTTCCCTTTGAACTTGCCCTTTTAGGGACTCTCAGGACAAATTCTGGTCCATGGGACTTTATTCTCTGGCTAGCCAGGGTCTCACACAAGCATTCCCTCTGTAGCTCACAAAGATGTATCTTTTCATCTTTGCACTTGCTGTGGTACCAGTACATAATTAGTGCTTAGTATTTACTAAATTGAATATAGTATATATGCTCAATTGAATATAGTAAATACTTATTAAGCAGTAATTATGTGCTAGGCACCATGGCAAATTGGGTTTTCAGGTAAAGAGTTGGAAATGCATGTCTCATTGAGAGAGGAGGCAAGAGATGCAGACTTAAGATCATTGTGGGGTATAGCACCATGAGTTAGAAGAGAAGAGAGCAGTGGAGAGAACTTTGGGGGGAGGCAGGCCAAGACCAATCAGTGCTGAAGTCCAAGATGGAAAGACCAGAAAGAAGAGAGGAATTCTTACTAGGTAATAGAAACTAAGGGAGGAGAGATTTTTGAGAAGAACAGGTGGTTTGAAAGTGCCAACTCAAAAGAAGTGTGGTGGGATAAGTACTTGCCATTGGGAGGGAGGACATTCAATCATCTTTGAGAAGTTTCTTTAGGAAGATATGAGTACTAGCCAAGTTGCTATGAATAGAGTCACTCAGGGGAGGGAAGAAGTGAAAGAACTGAAAGCAGTTCAGAGTCTGAGATCCTGAAGGGGATGGAATTCTTGGTGATGATGAAGTCCAGGGTGTGGTGATGGCTGTGGTGATTGAAGTGGAGAGGGGGTAAACTTGGTCAGAACTGAGGAGGATGGACAATGGAAGGGGTAAGGAGAACAACTGTGATTCAATTGCCATGGTTCTTCAAGAGGGTAGGAAAGTATCCTGGAGATCAGAAGGAGAGAATGGGAAAACTATAGTACCAGAAGACATGCTAGACTTCAGAAGAGAAGCTTCTGTTAAATACTAAGTGGAGCAGAAAACAGAAATAATAGCCTTATAGAAAATGGTATCACCTGGACCTGGGCTCCACTAAAAGTTTCTGGGCCTGGAAAGGTCATGGTGGATTTCTTTTGTTTGCCTCATTTTCTACCACCTGAGTATCTAACCAGGTAATCTGTCGTCTTCCAACACCTTTTTTAAAAACTAAAACAAAATAGCAACAACGACAAAACCACTTCCATCTCTGGAAAACTCCCGTTACTCAATCAGGAAGTTGTTTTCTTCGAAGGAATATTTTTCCAAGGGAGATATAATTTTTCTTCTCTTTTTTTATGAATCCTACTGCTTGAAGGAAAACCAAAAAAACTGGAAAGATGTCAACCTGATCAAACTTGTATAGTTAAGCATCAGATCACATATGGTCAAGGAATGGAGAATCTGAGGGAACCAACGAAATGCCAAATTGTAACAGCTGTAGAGGTAGGAGGTCGTCAGAGAAATTTTATCCTAATGAGTAACTGAACCATATATATCCTATCTATCTACCTATATATCCACTACTTATGTATGTAGAAGGGACTGTAGCCAGCATTCAGCAACCAGAGTGGTAGGTGGGGATGGATGGACCCACCATGAACAAGGGATCAGGTAGAGAGAATGCGGTTCAAAGAGAAGGACCCTGAGGAATGATGATGGCTCCCGCACCAGCTTGCAGGTGCATATATCAGTGCCATATGCACTGATTTTTGGATAGAGCTCTAGACATGCTTCTCTGGTGTCACACAGTCATCATGATGCAAGCTGAAGTCTGTTTATAGCAGCAATGTCCACAATAGCCAAACTGTGGAAAGAGCCAAGATGTCCATCAACAGATGAGTGGATAAAGAAGATGTGATATAGGGCGCCTGGGTGGCTCAGTTGGTTAAGCGACTGCCTTCGGCTCAGGTCGTGATCCTGGAGTCCCGGGATCGAGTCCCACATCGGGCTCCCTGCTCAGCGGGGGGTCTGCTTTTCCCTCTGACCCTCTTCCCTCTCATGCTCTCTGTCTCTCATTCTCTCTCTCTCAAATAAATAAATAAAATCTTTAAAAAAAAAAGAAGATGTGATATATATACACAATGGAATATTATGCAGCCATCAAAAGGAATGAGATCTTGCCATTTGCAATGACATGGATAGAACTGGAGGGTGTTATGCTGAGTGAAATAAGTCAAACAGAGAAAGACATGTATCATATGACCTCACTGATATGAGGAATCTTAATCTCAGGAAACAAACTGAGGGTTGCTGGAGTGGGGGTGGGTGGGAGGGATGGGGTGGCTGGGTGATAGACATTGGGGAGGGTATGTGCTATGGTGAGCGCTGTGAATTGTGCAAGAATGTTGAATCACAGATCTGTACCTCTGAAACAAATAATGCAATATATGTTAAGAAAAAAAAAAAAGAAGATAGCAGAAGGGGAAGAATGAAGGGGGGGAAATCGGAGGGGGAGACGAACCATGAGAGACGATGGACTCTGAAAAACAAACTGAGGGTTCTAGAGGGGAGGGGGGTGGGAGAATGGGTTAGCCTGGTGATGGGTATTAAAGAGGGCATGTTCTGCATGGAGCACTGGGTGTTATGCACAAACAATGAATCATGGAACACTACATCAAAAACTAATGATGTAATGTATGGTGATTAACACAATAAAAAAAAACTCAAAAAAAACAACAAAAAAATAAAGCTTAGGGGCGCCTGGGTGGCTCAGTTGGTTAAGCGACTGCCTTCGGCTCAGGTCATGATCCTGGAGTCCCGGGATTGAGTCCCGCATCGGACTCCCTGCTCAGCGGGGAGTCTGCTTCTCCCTCTGAATCCTCCCCCTCTCATGTTCTCTGTCTCCCATTCTCTCTCTCAGATAAATAAATAAAAAATCTTTAAAAAAAATAAAAAATAAAGCTTAATTCTAAAGTGTGTGTGTGTGTGGGGGGGGGGTGGTTTGGCCTGGGATCTTCATTTCTCTTTCTTTACTCCTTGTACAACTTAATAAAAAATATGTTGTCACCATTTTGCACATAATCAGGTTTCATAAGCCAATGTGCAGTTACTAACTGACCCATCTTCCCCACCTCTATAATTAATCCTCTTACTAGGTTTATTTTCTAACCTTGAATTAATCTCTCCTTTAGCCCACTAACAACAATTTAGTACTTCGGGAGAGATAGAAAAGAAGCATAACATGTTGTTTCTGCTCTTGAAGATCTAACAACCTGATGCTTGATGTATGGATACTTGATGCACATAAAAAAGACATAAGCATAGAAAAAGAAAATTAAACAAGTTAAAAATCAATGTAGCTGCATGAAAATAACTAACCAATCAATATGTATTTGTTTGCTTGTGTTCAGAGGGAATGAAGGAATGTGAGACATTGGACTTACTGCATAGGCTTACAGATAGCAACCGTAAGGGGGACTTTCAGCAGAATTCTGGGGCAAGGCAGGGACATGAGTGTCGAGGCTGGGTGGCTGGGCTGACACTATCGGGGCTGGTTGGCCAGGGTGGATTAGGGATGGGTAACAGATTTTAGATCTAGTAGCTATTATAATTTTTCAAAGAGAGGGTTATCGTTTATTTAAGCTAATTTATTTGCATAGACAATCAGCTAAGTATATGCATATGTGTCTTGAGTAAACATATCGAATTTGCTTTTATGATCCTTGAAACTCCTATCATTTCATTCCTTACAAATTAGAATTATTTTCTCCATCCTGTAGCTTTCCATCTTTCCTTACACTTGCAGGTGAACATCCCTTGCTTCCTCTTTCCCAAATAGTTGGGAAGATTTTTTGTGGGGTTATTATGTAGTTCTCATGTTGCAGCTATGAATCTTTTACCCTTGTGACCTGTGTCCGTTGTCTTCTCTTCTGAGATTGCACAGGGTGAAGGAGATGAGTGCCTCTTCCAAGATGGGGTCCTTCGAGGGTAAGAGTCTTGACTGACTAGCTCCATGTCCCTCAGTGGCCACTGTGGTGCCTGGTGCATAGCAGGTGCTCCTGGTACACAGGTGGCCACTTTTACTTGCCTTTCCTGATATGCAGGGCAGGAAAAGATGAAGACTTTATGCTGTTGTCCTGAGCGGACCATAGGTTCAGCCTGTTTACATAAACAGATGGTGATGAGTCTTCTTTGAGGGTTTGAAGATGAATACGTACGTTGTACGTTGAAGTAGAAAGTTTGCCCAACTCCATCTCAACACTGGCAGACTCATAAGTTGTTATTATTGGTCCTGCAATTTTTAAAGCTTTGCATAGAGCTTTAGCTGTATGACTCCCATTGACTTCCAGCTATTGTACATTCACATAATGGAAGCAGTTTGTCCACATGAATAAAACATCAATAAGGTGTCTGCATAAGTACCATTTAAGAAAAAAATAGGGAAAGTAAAGCATACTTATGTGTGTGTATATATATATATATATATATATATATATATATATATAAACAGGGAGGCAAAGGGACCAATTTTCTGGTTAACAAAAGGTTCTCACCTAAGTGAATGTCTCAAGTCATTCCCCTAGATCAGATTCAGGTGGGGACATTGTTGCCCACATGCCTGGGGAAAAGCAAAGCTACCCATGCAAAAAGTGAGATCACCTAGATGATATTTTTTCCTACAATGGGTTTTTCACTTTTTGCTCTTTTTAATTGATTTTAAAGAAGGACATGGCTGCAGGAATCTTGGGACTACCTCTTTAAGCCCCCTGAGCAGGAGTTAAAAGCTGGCAGCCCCAGCTGGCTTTCCTCCGTCCCTAGCAACTCTCACTGAAATTAATGAGGCTCAAGCAGGGGCTGGGGCTGCCAGTTGTCCAAAAGACAAATCATTGGTTTTAAGAAAAATCCCCTTTTTAATGATTCACAGTTGAATTTGGATTTAAACTCAGCTCAACAAGCAAACAAAACAAAGAGCTGTTGGAGAGGTTGGGCTTGAAGCTGCCAATGTGCTGCAAGTCTTGGGATGGCCGCAGAGTTCAAAGGCTTTCGACGCCATGACACTGGAGCGCGAGGAACCCAAGAAGCAACAATGGCAACAAGTTACTTTGTGAATTAACATGTGGGTGTGGTAATGCTCAGTTTCATTGCTCTTGCCTTGGAATGTCTGGGTTTCATTTCTACGTCAAGGTGTTTTTTACAGAGTATGTGCTAGACACAGTGCATGCTGCCAGATGCCGAGTGAGTGACACACACACATAGAACACAACTTCTGCCCTCAGGGACTTAATATTTACATAGGAAAATAAGGCATACAACATAAGAAGAAACACAAATTGAAATCCTGATTCTTAGACGGAAAGCCAGATTCTCAGAACTGGCTATATCAGAATCACCTGGGTAAGCTTAATAAACAGGCGCACACGCACACACACACACACACACACAGTACTAGCAACAACAGAAAGAACAACAACCACAGAACATTTCTTTGCTTCTGCCCCAGACCTCCTACTGAATCAGAATCTCTGGAGGTGGGGTTTGAAAATCTGTAGGTTCAAAATATTCTGGTTGATTCCTATTCATAGCTGGGTATAAGAACCACTAACCCAGGTGGCAAATGGTTTGGGGTTAAGAGATACGGGTAGTTCATGCCTAGGGAGAAGTCACTGGACTTGTACTGGTAAAGGAACACTTCTGGGGAAGATAGGAGAAGACTCACAGGTGCACCTGCTCAGCCCTGTAAACTGTTGTGTGCACTGACTTGTTACGGCACTGGACCCAAGTGGGGCTCCCCCAACACGGTGGGATTTGCACTGTCGTCCTCTCATCTAATGGAATGCCTGAATCCACCTTGGTGGGTTAGATTTAGGTACAACTGGGGCGGGAAGGCACGTAGGTAAGGCTGCAATGAAAAAACCGAGCCCTAAACCTTGGACAGAATTGTATACGTAGGGTGCCTGATTTTTACCACGGGATGAGGTGGGGTGGAGCCAAGCTGCCATCCCCTCGGGACTCCCTAACTCAAACCATTTAATAGTAACGCATGTCCTGGGGTAGAGGGTTTTTCTCTTTGCACAGGAGAGCAAAGCAGATTTTCCCAAAGATAGGTTTGCCACTAACCCTTGTGCGGCCCCGGCAAGAGAGCAAATGGAGGCCCACAAGCCATACACATAAATATTGAACACACCATTAAATAAAATATTCTTTATTCACTTACTTTGACAAGTATTCCTTCCTAATGATTTGGTAGATCAGGTTCAAATTTAGGAATGTTGGCCTTTAGGAGTTTCTGCACCAAGCCCGCTGCACTTCCCCGTCTTTTCCCTCCCCTGGCTCTGTCCTGCACCGCGAGGGGCTATGTGTGGAGCCCTCAGATCACACATCCAAGCTCCATTCACAGCTCCTGCGAACAATGGCTTCTTGTCTACCCCAGAGCCACGGGTGGCTTTCCTGGCAACAAAGGCCTACTATGATTCACAACTTTGAAGAGTATAAAGCTTCATATGAATTGACTGCATAATTATTTTTGGAATGTACCTTCTTAAAGCCTCTGTGTTTCCATCTGCCAAAGAGGGGATGATAGTACATGCCTCATTGCTTTGTCACTCATCATCATTTTCACTAGCAGACTTACCACCTTTTTTTTTTTTAAGATTTATTTATTTATTTGAGAGAGCGAGAATGAGAGAGAGAGAGTACATGAGACGGGGGAGGGTTAGAGGGAGAAGCAGACTCCTCGCCGAGCAGGGAGCCCGATGCGGGACTTGATCCAGGGACTCCAGGATCATGACCTGAGCCGAAGGCAGTCGCTTAACCAACTGAGCCACCCAGGCGCCCCAACTTACCACCTTTTATTGAATTGTCCTATATGCCCGTTTCCTTGTCACTAATCCTCACAACTCTGCGAGGCATAGCTTATAATTTTCATGTGAGCAGTTGGGGAAACTGAGGCCCACATTAAGGTACTTGCATAGAACATACAGCTCGTGAGTGACGGTATTGAAATGGCATTTAGGGGCTATCTGGCCTCAAAGTCAAAGGTATTTCCACTGGACTATGCTCTCTCCTTTAGTTAAAAAAGCCTGTCATAGTCTGAATATGAGGTGAAATGTTTTTCCCTTACAAAAGAGATAATTGCCTTCTGTTCAAATCTTTATGAAGTCTTTGGTGAGATGCTCCTTCAATTATTTTATTTTGAAAAAAAAATGCGATTTGAGGAAGACATAAATCTGAAATAAATTAAATCAGTACTATTTTGGGCTACTCATAGAGGTCTCCTACTCAAATTGTTTTTAAAAAGTAATAGAAAGCAAATTTTGGCAGTCTGGTGGGCTAGGCACTGGGAGTATCCTGTGTAGAACAAACTAAATCATAATACGACACACTTGTTGATAAATGGCTGGGCTGGTAAGAGATGGCAGAGATACATAACAAACCTCCCATCTTCTCTAAATGATGTAAAATGAGCTAAGTTAGGAGCTTGGAGTGATAGGCAATAGGGGTTGGGGTTGTTCTGGGCCAGTGGCCAGGAAGTTCACAGAGTCTGGGACTTTGGGAGTGCAAAAGTGGTCCTTTGTCACTGGTGCTCTTTAGATGACAGGAGAAGCAGAACTAAATCCTTTTTGGAGAAAATTTTAGGCTCATAGGATTTAGGCTCATAGGATTCCCACACATTGCAATCAAGCACTGAATTCATGATAAAAAACCACTAAACAACCAGGGGACATCCATCATGAGTGAGCATCATCAGATACAATAAACAAGAGATTCAGGCCCCCAAGCATAGACAATATTAAAATTGTTAAAGACCATAGAAAAGCTATGCATGGAGTGTTTAAAGAAATAAAACACTCAATAGATGGATTAGATATCAGATTAGACCCAACTAAAAAGAGAGCTGGAAAGTATGTCTAGGCTGGTGGTGTCCAATAGAACTTCCTGCACTGATGAAAAAAGGCAAGTTATAGACCTGTGCTGTCCAATAATGCAGCTATTGAGCACTTTAAATATGCCTAGTGAGAATGAGGAACTACATTTTAATGTTATTTATCTATGAGTAACTTAAATTTAAATAATCACGGTGTAGTGGCTATAGTATTATGCTGTGTGGATCTAGGCCATAAAGGAACTTTCAATAAGTTCAAAGGAATCCATATCATGCAAATCATATTCTTTGACCAAAATGCAATTACAACTTGACTGCAGATGGGCATGAGGGATATTTTCTGGGGTGTTGGAAATGTGCCAAAAGGGGATTGTAGTGATGTTTAACAACCTTACAAATTTATTTGAAAAAATCATTGAATTCTACCCTTACCATGAGTGAATTTTATGGTATGTAAAATACACCCCAATAAAATTGTTAGCATGCAATTATAAGTCAACAACATCAATAATAAAAATCCTCATGACTTACAAGTTAAAAGTCACTCTACCACATAATCCATGGGTCAAAGAATAAACCATCATGGAAGAAAAAAAAAAATACTTAGACTTGTACAATAATGGAAACACACTATATAAAAATTTGGAGAGTGCAATGAAAGTTGTACTTTGCAAGAAACTTAACATCTTAAATGCTATCATGGAAAACAAGAAAGACTGACAATTAGCTACATTCTGCTTAAGAACTTAGAGTTTTAAGAGAACAAACCCTTAACATTCTGCTTAAGAACTTAGAGTTTTAAGAGAACAAACCTACATTCTGCTTAAGAACTTAGAGTTTTAAGAGAACAAACCCAATGAAAGTAGAAAGAAAGCAAGAATAAAGATAAGAGCAAAAACCAATAAATGGAAAACAAAAATACAATATATAGGATCAACATGTTAGTTCTTTGAAAGAACAAGAAAATTAGAATAATCCTGACAAGACTGATTTTAAAAAAAATGAGAGAAGGCACCAGAAAATAATAGTGGTAATGAAAAGAGCTCTATAACTTCCAATAAAGCAGGAATTACAAAGTATACTAAGTGCAATTATGCCAATAGAATTGAAAATTAAGACAAAATGGACAAATTCTGGGAAAATAATAATTAACTAAGAATAAGTAGAAAACCAGAGTAGTTCCATAATTATGAAATAAATGAACCATTATTTAAACATTTTTACAAAAGCTGAAAAACCAGATGGCTTTGCAGATGAAACTATACACTATACCATTAGTTAATGGAAAAGACTTTTCTAATCTTATGTAAAATCTTGCAGAGCACAGAAAAAGAGTGAATGGTCGTCAACCTATATGAGATGAGTATAATCTTGAAAACAAAAAATGCCAAGGACAACCTTAGAAAGAAAAATTATAGGCATTCTCATTCATGAACATGAGTGTGAAGATTTGAATAAAATATTAGAAAACCTAATGAAATAATGTGTAGAAAGATAATACACCATGACTAAGTTGGATTTTTTCCAGGATTGAAAGAGTGGCTTAGCATAAGAAAACTTATAAGTGGGGGGCACCTGGATGGCTCAGTCGTTTAGCGTCTGCCTTCGGTTCAGGTCATGATCCCGGGGTCCTGGGATCGAGCCCCGCATCGGGCTCCCTGCTCGGCGGGGGATCTGCTTCTCCCTCTTCCACTCTCCCTGCTGGTGTTCCCTCTCTCGCTGTGTCTCTCTCTGTCAAATAAATAAATAAATAAATAAATAAATAAATAAATAAATAAAAAAAAAAGAAAACTTATAAGTGGAATTTATTACTTAACTTATTAAAAAGAAAAAAGATCATATGATCATCTCAAAAGATGATAAAAGTCAACAATCACTTATGATTAAAACCAAGCAAAAATGTAGTTAAGAAATCCAGGGCAATAGGGAATTTTCTTAATCTGATAAAGGTGGCATATCATTCTTAATAAAAAGGGATGGTAGAGGTATTTTCTTATAGTCGAAAATAAACCAAGGAAGTCAACTACATCTATTAACTTTGGAGGTCCCAGCCAGTACAGTAGAATGAATAGAGGCATAAGGATTAGACAAGCCACTGCCACAATAAAAAATATATATATACATTAAAAGCAATATGAAGCTTTAGCAAGAAGTCTGACTATATTAGTTTACTACTACTGCTATAACAAATTAACACAAACTTGATAGCATACATTTTATTATTATTATTACTTTACATTTCTGTAGGTTAGAAGTCCAACACAGGTCTCGCTGGGCTAAAATTAAGGAGTTGCAGGGCTCTATTTCTTTCTGGAGGCTCTGGAGGAGAATCTGTTTTCCAGCTTCTAGAGGCCATACTTATTCCTTGGCTATTTGTCCCCTTCCTCCACCTTCAAAACCTTCTGTAGTTACATCTTCCTCCCATGACAGTTGGGAAGTCTCTTCACTTTTAAGGAATCATGGATTTTGGGTTGGGCTCAACATCTAATCCAGGGTAATTTCCCTATCTTGAGGTGCTTAACTTTAGTTACATCTGCAAAGTCCCTTTTGCCATGTAAGGTATCATATTCGCAGGGTCCAGGGATTAGAATGTGGATATCTTTGGGTGGGTCATTATTCTGCTTATCACACTGGTAAAACAAGAGCAAACTTAATGAAAATCAATGCATTTCTGCATAAATTAGAAAACAATTTTTAAAAATAAACAAGAGCAAAAATAATCAAAAGATACCTTTAAATTATCTGGTAGAATAAATCTACCAAAAGATCTGCAAGACCTATATGGAGGAAACTCAAAATCTTTTCAAGGTGTCCGTCTTCTTCCAAACTGAGAATGCCAACAGGGTTGCTAAAATTTATACGAATGAATGAAGGACAAAATAGGCAAGACATTTCTGAAAAAGAAAAAAGTTAGTGAATTTACCCTACTAGATATTGACTCTTTGTACGAAGCAACACTAGTCAAGACAGTATAGTAATTGGTGACGTAGGAGATAAATCAACCAATGGAACAAAATAAAAAGCCCAGAGACGTTTTATCCAATGGAACAAAATAGAGAATGCAAAATCTGCCTCATGGAAACTTGATGTGTGGTGAAGGTGGCATTACTCATCATTGCTGCTTGCTGCTTGGGATATCATTCCAGTGGTAGCATAATCTAAAAACTTTAAAAAATATCATATTACCCAATTTATACCTGAAGGGAAAACTGAAAAATTGGTAATAGCAAGGATCTACTGGTGATCGTGTGAGCTAGTGTAATCACTTGGAAAGTAACCTTTATATTTCCCAGCTCCCTTATAAGCACATATAAGGACATTTGTTGTGATGTCATTTGCCATAGTGATAATACAGAGGCAGCCTGTGTGTCCATCACTAGGAAGAAGGATAAGTAAAGTGGGTAGGGGACGAGGGTTGCCAAATTTAGCAGATAGAATACAGGAGGCCCCGTTACATTTCAGTTTCAGACAAGCAATGAATAATTTCTTCTTTTTTTTTAAAAAGATTTTATTTGTTTATTTGACAGAGAGAGACAGTGAGAGAGGGAACACAAGCAGGAGGAGTGGTAGAGGGAGAAGCAGGCTCTCCGCCGAGCAGGGAGCCTGATGCGGGGCTCAATCCCAGGACCCTGGGATCATGACCTGAGCTGAAGGCAGACATTTAGTGACTGAGCCACCCAGGCACCCCAGCAATGAATAATTTCTTAGTATAAGTATGTCCCAAATGTTGCATGGGATCAAAGTATTACTAAAATATTATTTGTTGTTTACCTGAAATTCAAGTTTAATTGGGCATCTAGCCTATATTTTATTGGGCAACCTTAGTGGGCCATCGAAAGGAATATAAGCAACAGTTGGGAGCAACCACCAGATGCTCTAGAGCAGCATGGATGGATCTGGAAAACAGACTCTGACAAATGTTAGAAATAAAATGTGTAGCACAACACCATTTGTGTGAATTGAAAATACATACCGACCACAATACTACTTCTTTCCCAGGGATAAACAGATATTTAAGGACCTCTATCAAACACATTAGTGTGGTGCCACTAGGAAGAAGAATGTGAATGGGGATTAAGGAGAAAGGAAGAAAATAAATAAACCAAGAGAAGGGCCTGGTATGGTCTGATAATGACAATGTGGTAAGAAAGGAGGAAAACAATTAACCTAATTCTTCATTCTTCACCTACAAATCAAAGAAAATAAAAAGATTATGTCTCATGCAACTTAGAAGGGCATGTGCCCTAAAAAACTATTAGGAATCTCAAGAAGTGCCTCCAATTATGATGAGAACTTGGATGTCAAAAATACACATAAAAAAATACACATGAAAGGTTTGAACACCATAATTTTGTGATATGTAAGGTGGGAAAATAAATATTTCTAAATTGATATCATTTTATATTGTAGGCCATTATATATATGTGTATATAAATTAATAAATTGAATTCAAGAAGTAGCTCTTTGAATGTTTTCTCTCCATCCCTAAAATGTTACATATTCAAATTGGATCAATCTTTAAAAGAAAATTTGCATTGGGAAACTAGGAGACTAGTCTATATCCCATGCATCTTGTGTTTGGACACACGGAACATCTAGCAAGGTGTGGGACACATTGTAAGCAGCCAGTCGATTGTTGCCCGGTCGATATAATCAGAATGTGTTCACATCCAAGCTGACAGCTTACACTAACATTGCTTTCATGATGAGGATGCAGCATTCCTTTGAAGGAGAAATCCTACGTAATGAGTTTGCAACTACCTGTTTAAAGAAGATACTCTTCTTTCTGCTAGACTGTTTATACAAATAACCATGTTTTAAATCTGACATGGTGTTAACTCTTCTTAACAAATAAGATACGATTTTCAAAAGGTGCTGGGAATGATAAGGAGTGAGATTGTAAGGATGGAAGTTTGGTGGTTATAAATGGTTTTCTTTTCGGTAGAAGAGTGCCTAACTCCTGTCTGTTCTGCTTGGAAGCCTGATGAATTACTTGGCAAGGGAAAGAAAAGATAAAATGGAGAGTATGAGAGATTTGAAGCACTTGGGTCAGGAGGCCGCACATGAGGTGGCTGGGCCTGATCTCAAGTCTGATGGCATCAAATGAAGGGCCTGAATGCACCATTGGAAACGGACTTGGAGCCTGGGAGTCTCCCCAGGCTGTATCACTAGGACAATGAGTTACAATGTAAGTAACTACATAGTTAACTTAAGTGGGGACATGTTAACTCACAAAACAGCTTGGAATGTTTTATGGTTTGTCAACAGCTAGAGCATTAACAACCCAGAAGTGCTCTTTTCTAATGTAAATTAGTATGCTGTGTTGATCCTATTATTTAACCAAACCAGGAACATGACTTTTTTGCAAAGGAACATGACTTTTTTGCAAAGGAAGTGAGAGAAACAAAAAGCACAACCTTAGCATTATTTACCTTCTTGCATGACTTGCTTTAGAATTTGTGAAATCACACCTTTTGTGTACAACTTTCTCCTTTCTATTTTCCAAAAATACCGTGCCCTTGTTTTATTTAATAACAATATCAGAGTTACTCAGCATAATATTCTTTTCTATACTGTGTTTCCACTTTGCCGCTTACATTTGAGGTATCTGCCTCAAAGATCTTTTCAGTAAATGTGCCAAAGGTGTTCTTCACAGCATTGTTCTAACAGTGGAAAACTGTAAACAACCTCATTCCCCAACAGTATGGGAATGACATATCTACACAATGCAAATTATAAAATATAGCTCTATAGGATAAAAATCGCTCCTTAAACAACTTTTATAACACGAGAAACACATATGACATAAGCTTACGTGAGAAAAATAGAATAAAAACTTCTACATAAAATACTGTTTCAACTAGCAAGTTTCTCTGAATGTTGAGACTATGGATAATATTTACTTTTAACTGTACTTTTTTGTGTTTTCCAACTTTTCTACAATGAGTGTGTATTACTAAATTATTAGGAAAAAATATTTAGGAAAAAAAGCTCTACCTAAACCCCAAACAATGTAGCAGTTTGACATGCACTCTTTATTTCTGCACCATACACGTCAAACTTGTTAAAATAGGTTAATATGTTGAGAGGGAATAAGTGTGTATCTGATTACAACACTGTCAACACAGCAATTCAATCTATTGTCAGAGTGTAGGTAATTGGCTTGCATATACAGAATTACTGACCTAAGAATAATTTCAGAGATGGTAAAAAAAAAACTGACTATATTTCAGTTGGAACACATAGGCAAAACTGTGTGAAATGGTTAAGATAGTAGAAACTTAAGATGTGTTCTTGAAATTATTAATGTGCCTATAGTTAGTTCAGTATCTCAACCATCTTGGAAAATATGTCCTCCTCTTACTTCTAGTTATTACACGTTTAGTCTTACAAATTCTACTATGTTTAACTGACTTTAGAAAGACCTTATGATTTAGTAAACTAAAGAGACTTGGTAAAAACCAGTATAAAAGTCAAGCTATCAGAAATAAGCTGAGATATTTACTGAGAAATGTTATGCCCTGAAATACACTCCGTTGGTGGATGAGGAAGCAATGCACGTTTTCTTCTTACAACGGAGAAGGCAAGAATATATTGTTAAATCATAGATCCTAAAACTTAGGTGTCTGAAAATACCTTCTAGGTCTTCTAATTCTGTGGTTTGCAAATGAGATGCCTGAAGACTTTGGGAATGAGTGTGTTCTGTTCACCTAGTGTTTATGTTTTTGTTTTCAAATTCAGGCAACACTTAAAATCTAGAGATTTAACATATAAATGGAAGTTTGAAAAATCCTAAGGCCTGACTGCTCTGGCCCAGCCTCCCTTGGTCTCTGAAGCTGGATGGACAGCCCCTCTGCTTTGCCACACATCTTCAATTCTCAGGCATAGTCCATGCACTTACCTCCAGCCCTCTTTGCGCAGATTGCTTGAGTCTGGCCTCCACAACCCAGGATAGAGCTTGTGGCTCCTGCCCACATCCAGCTCTTCGCCTCCTCTGCCTCCAACCCAGGCATGGACCCTCTTTCCCTTGCTGAAACACACCATTCAAGCTCCTTCCTGTCCCCCAGCCTTTTCTTAGCAGTTTTCCTCAGCAGCTGTGCACCCTACTTTCACCCCAGCTGGTTAATTCCCATTCATCCTTTTGAATTCAACTCACCAAAGACTTCCCTCAGCCATTGGACTGGATCCAGTGAACCAACTACTCTCATAGCATCCGGTCTTGTCTATTGTTAAGATGAAAAATGGGTGATCAAATAAATGGTATGATATCTATCTTTTCTGCCAAAATGAAAGCCCTAAGAAGGTAGGGAGCAGATTTAGTGTGCTACCTGCGCATAGTAAGCCATCAATAGGTATGGAGTGAATGCATTCTTGTAGTGAATTGATGAGGAACAGATGTCCAGAGGGTTAAGGGACTCAGGTAGGTGCACAGGGAGTCTGGGACAGAACCTACACAGACAGCTCAGGGAAGGCAAGTAGGGCTGCCTATTTGAGCTCTCAGAACCCTTTACAAGTCATGTGCTGTTTTAAAATTGCCCTCTGTCAGGATTTGATATCTCTTCTTATAATCCCACCCCAGCTATTTTGGTTTCTCCCAAACATTCAGCCTTTTGGAGGCTCCATTTTTGCTTTTTTCCTTGAGTTATACCAGGTGGAAACACAAGCTCACTGTGTACCCAACGCAGGACCAGAGTGTGGAATCTCAGAATCTCATTTCCTTCTCCTGAACCTCACTGACACCTTTGGCGACCTTAAGAAGGATCAACTAGCACAACAAGGAATTATCTGCCTTATAAAGCTAGCACCAAATCCCAAGCAATGGCTTTCTTATTTCAAGTATCATTTTATTTGGAGAAACCAAAACGTCTGAAGTGCTTTGGAGAGGATAGCAATGATTTATATCAATTTTTTTAGTAAATATTAATCTTCATTTTACAACTTATACAAAAGTACTGTGACCCCACATATATTCTTTATGAAAAACTCATTTTAACATTGTCTTCATAACAATGAGAGAACAGGAAACATACAGGTATAGTGAGTGTAATATTTGAGAAGAGATATTGACTTTTTTAGCCATCTAGAATGCAATTATGAAAAAATAAGAAAAACTTAGATTTCTAACTCATTTGTAGCTCAAAATAAATTCAAGATGGAACAGAAATTTAAATAAAACAAGAAAAACAAACAACTATATAAACCCAAAAGTTGTAAAGGAAAGACAAATTTGGTTATAAAATATTGAAAAATTTTATAGATACAAAATATCACGAGCAAGAAAGATGAAAAATAACAAACTAGGGAAAGTTTTTTGCAATGCATCTGACAAAAGGTGTATTTTCTTAAATCACAAAGCACTCCTAAAAATCAACCAGAGGATTCACTGGATTAACTTTACCTGTTGGATTAAAAGATTCCGCCCAGCAGGAAGAAGTTCAAAGAGAGCTTGAGTATCAGATAAGTAAGTAAATGAAGCTGCATTTTCTTCACCAGAAAACCCCCAAAACACACACACAAAAACCCAGAGTATCTTAGGAAAGGACAGAAAAGAGGTTATTCACAAAAAGAAAAGACAAATAGCAATACATATATAAAATACGCTTCAATAAGTAGAAATTAGAGATTGAAATATTCTTTTGGAAAACACAAAAACTTTAACAATGCCTGGTATTTGAGAGGGTATGGAGAAACAAGCACACTCATACATTTTTTGGTGGTGTGTAAATTGACACATACTTTGGGAGAACAATTTGGCAATTAATATGTACATATAAAAATTTAAAATTCATACACCTTTACGAAGCAAGTCTACTTCTGGGAATTTCTTTGACAGGTATATTCAAAACTAGGCACAGAAATGCATATAAAAATATTCATTGCAGAATTATTTATAATAGCAAAACCTTGGAAAAAAGCCAAATGTTCATTTTTGGAGGATTAGTTAAATAGATTATGTAATCTATAACCTTAAGCTAATAAACAAATGCCATGCAGCCATTAAAAATAATGAGGTCAGTATTGACTTGAAAAAATATCCACAATATGTTGTTAAGGAAAAAATAGATGAATGTATTTATGGTATGATTTGACTCATATAAAGAAAATGAGTAGACGTAAATGTTTTAATATACATAGAAAATATATGGAACCATATCCTAGACCAGCAACTACTTTTAAAGTATGGTACTGATGAAAGAAACAAGGATTTTAACTTTTATAATATTGTAATATATAACATATAATTTTATCTTTTTATCATGATTTTAACCCTCCCCCTACCACCTCCCCTCCAAAAAAAAAAGCCACCTTATAAAGAAAAACAAAAGGTTGAGCCAACAACAACAAAGAAACAAATTTAGGTTATAAGCTACTAAAGAACAGGAATGCTATACTATTCATTCAACAATTTAATTCAACATTTTTTGAATGAACACATGGTTCTCAGGAACCATGCTGGGAATTTTGCATAACAAAAAAAGAAAATAATAAACTGTGGCTCCCACTGTTATGGAGCTCACAGCTCAGTAGCTGCATCCTTTCTCTAATCAATACTAATATTATTAAGTACAATAAGAAGGGAGTCCACCAAGCACCGTGGTGGTACAAAGGATGAAGTGATGAACTCCACTTGAGAAAATCAAAGTTCCACATGGAACATGTTTGCTCTGAATCTGAAAAGAAGAGTATCAGTTCTAGGACCTGATTTTATCTTGCTTGCACTCTAGGAAGCTGGCCTAATACTATTTCATAGACACTGGCTGCCACACGACTCCTGGTCAGAGGCAGAGGACTTCATTAATCACCACAGAGCAGCCAGCTTATCAGTGTGCATTGGTTCCCCTTGTCTCCCAGCCCACTGGGGCAGTGCTGTGGGACAGGTGGGTCTGTGATGCAGCTGAGGAACACTGAGCTTGGGGAACCAGCTGTTTTATAACAAGCAATAGCCAAGCCTGCTTATTGTCCTCGAGAGGTATATTACCTTAGCCCTGAAGGTTGCTCATTGCAAAAACAAACCTGAGAAATTACCCAGGTAAAGAATGGTCAGGGCCTTGCATTCTTGGCATACCCAGCAAGATGGGTAGGAGCTCAAGAACCCAGGGCGGGGAGTATCTCCGAACAAAGAGCAGGCAAGAAGTAGCCCTCTCAAAGTCCGTATGAGACAGGCCCTAGGGGAGGAAGAACAAAAGTGGGGAAGCAAGCACCATGGTGAGAGATGCACCTAAGTAAGTAAGCTAGGACGAGTTCTTTCCAGAAGACTCAGTTTTGCCCTTCATATAGATTGGGAAGCCACCGAAGGGTTTTTGTTTTATTAGGTTGAACTATGCAAGATTGCTGCTTTTGTAGGTCAGAAACAGTTGAATGATGGTAATTTCATTTTCTCAATCTAATGGATTTCTTTAAGGCAGTGTAGAAGATGAATAGGGAAGTGGGGAGAGGGCAAGACTATTTGTCTCTTTATCTCTGTGTTTAGCATAGTGATGCCTGGTGGATATTTTGGTGACTCAGTAACGTTTATTCAATGAATGAATGAATAGTGAATGAATTAAAATAGAGGATTGTTTTCTAGAAAAACAGGGATATTGTGGTAGGGTTTCAATTCTCTTGAATGTCTATGAAATAATAGAAATATATGCATATCTGCCCCTGGTTCCTGGCACAGAGCTCCTAAAACCCTTGAGATTTCTTAGGCGATAAGAACATTAGGAGCATCTTTTGTTCTAATATTTGGTCTTTGACCTCCCTTCCTGACACAGATCTAAATACCTTGGAATTTTCTGGGCGATAGGTGTGTCTTTTGTTCTAATGAGGTGACTCTTGGTGGTCTTCTGGGTAATTTCAGGATGGGAGCTGGTCACCAGGAAGACCAAGCTTTGATTAGAAGCTTGAAACTTTCAGCCCCACCTCCCGTCCTTTGGGAAGGGAAGAGGGGCTGGAAATCTAGTTAATAATTCATTATGCCTACATGATTAAGCCTCCCTAAAAATCCCAAAGGGATGGGGTTTGAAGAGCTTCTGGGTGATGAATGCATCCATGTACCAGGAGGGTAGTGCATCCTAACTGTACTGGAATAGAAGCTCCTGTGCTCGGGACCCTTGCAGACCCTGTCGTATGTATCTCTTCATCTGGCTGTTCATCTGTATCCTTTGTCATATCCTTTATTATATAATAAACTGGTAAACTAAGTGTTTTCCTGAGTTCTGTGAGCTGTTCTAGCAAATGATCAAATCCAAGAAGGGGGATGATGGGAACCTCCAATTCGTAGCCAAGTCAAATAGAAATTGTAGGTGACCTGGGACACTACTATTTGCATTTGGGTCTGAAGTAGGGGGCAGCCTCATGGGACTGATCACTTAACCTGTGGGGTCTGCACTAACTCGGTTAGTGTCAGAATTGAATTGAACTGTAGGACACTCAGCTGGTGTCAGAGAGTTGCTTGATGTGTGGAAAACTGCCCCACGTGGTGTCAGAAGTGTTGTGAGTGTGGTAGTAGTGTGTGAGTAAAGGAGAGACCCAGGAGAGTTATTTCAATTCAGGGTCATTGAAATCATGAAGATGAAACCTAGAAGAACATGGTTTATATTATTTCAAATTCACTGATTCACTCCATGAAATAATTAGCCACGCTTTTGAAAACTGAGACTGGAGAGAGTTAGTCTAGTATAGCAGCTAAGCCTTTGAACTCCAGAATAAAATGGTCCTAAGTTTAAGCCTCAGCTACTTCTCGTGATAGAGTCTTTCCAAGCCTCAATTTCTTCACCCGCAAAATGAGGATGAGAACTGACCGTCCTCTGGGTGTTATGAGGATTACGTGAAGGGGACTCTGAACTACATTTAGAACAGCACTTGGAATTATCTTTGTCCTGTTATTATCAATGAAGATTGGTTGAGACTAGTTTTCTTTGAGAGATAGTTGCCCAAAAAACTTAGTAGAAGGCACATGGAAATGAGGTCACAGTCTTGAGTCACTCAGAAAGTGAAGTTAGGACAGAGGGTGAGGGTCAGATTTTGTGGACGTGCGTGTGGGTTTTGAAGTAGCTCAGTTGTCCGAGAAGAGTGAGACATGTGTCGGATTAAATGGATGAAACCAGAAGCATGGTCAAATAGGAAGGAAAGAAGTCGGAATTTAAGCACAGAGGTGCCTAACTCTGGGTAGGCACAGATTGCATCTGTTCCCGAGGTTTCTTTTGGGTCCGGCTGGGTGATCAGTACAGTTGGCTGCGTTCCTTCCTCTGGGCTCCCGGGGTGAGCACTCCGAATCGAAGAGGACACATTGTTTGCATCCCAGAGCCATGATCTACTTATGTTATTTCTCATGTTTGGAACAAAACGACATTGCTCTTTGAAGGTCACACCTGCTCAATCAAAGTGAAACAGAAGTTTAGGCACGTGCTGGGCCACCAATTCATGTAATTCAGGCTGTGGCGTTTTTTTACTGCTTGCATTATGTAGCAGAGCTGCTTAGACGGCCCCGAATTCATCAGATGTCACTTAATCTTTCACTTGGCTTTGTCTGTGGGGTATTTGCTCCTTGCTGATTGATTATATAGTATGATTTTATGGTTGATTTTATAAGATTATTACTACACATTTGCATTTGCCAGTCGGCTTCAGCACTTTAGACCATCCCCTGTCAACCCAACATATTATTCAACTGGTGCCTTTCTGGGATGAATATTTGGTTATGTTTTGCTGGCCACACACCTAACCCTTTTAGCTATTCCTCGATATTCCCTGGTGATGGTTCTTGTTACTTCCTGATTCACTTCACACACGTCCCCGGGTTGGTCTGAAGATGGGGTTTAGAATATTTCTTTCTCTGTACAATAACAGTTTGTAAATACATACATTCTTAACTTGTGTTTTAGGGGGAGAGGGCTAAGGGACAAAACCCAGCCCCGCCAAAGTCAAGGCACCAACAAATTTGATGGCTACGATGTTGCTTTTGATGCCTCATCAGAAAAGGGCAGCAGACTGTTCCTCCTTCACTGTAGATTCCTTTGCAACAAGATGAAAATGGAGGGCTTAAGGCTGAGTAAAAACAAAGAACATAACCTAAGGCAAGTCACGAAGAGGCAATTTCAGAGCCAGAGAAATTCTAGCGGAGGCCAAAAGAGATGATTTCTAAAGCTTAGCACAGTTATTGGTCTCTTGCGATGTTAATAGCATGCTTAAAAGCCAGTACCAAGAAAGGGGGTAATGTCACTTTAACCAAAGGAGTAAGGCTCCTAGGCTTAGTGCTGGCCAAGTGGAAAGTAGAAAGCCTAGCAAAAAATAATTGAAGCCCCTGTGAAATATTTCAATTTTTTTATTGATTGAAGGCAATTATCCCTTAATTGCATATTTAAATGAGGTATTAGGAGGTTTAACTAAGCAATGCCTCTTAATTGCGGCCGCACCCTAGGTGTCGCAGATTGTGTTTATTTCATATGTTAATTAAAGAGAAAGGGGTATTTTATTTTATTGACTACAAGGTTCTCTGAGGCTGTGCTGTTTAGGACAAAGTACGTCTCAGGTGTGTATCGCACGCTGGGTATTAATATCATCATTAGTGAGAGGTTAAAGTTTTTTAATGAAGAGGTGCGTCTCAATTTTATGTGTTTTCAGCCACATAGGTGGGGGAGGGAGAAAAGCCCCAAATCCCACGGAAACAATTATCTTTATGAAAGAAATATTGAGCCCCTTCCTCAACAATAATAAATCAAAGTGCAAGTCCTGATATAAACAGGAAAAACAACACCAAATTACTGAAGAATTAGGATTGTTACAGGAAACCCTAATGACCTGGGGGTGCTAGGTTTGTGTTGTGAGCAGCGGCAGCCCGTGTATTAATTTGCAAGTTGCTGTCTGATTCTGTGATAGTGAAGTGTGTTATGGTATGTTGACACAAGACAGGTAGAGATCTTTTATAAAGATTTTTCCTTGAAATGATACTTGGAGTGCTTAGTGAGCAAGGTGTTTTTCGACCTGAGCATTTGGATGAAGGTCGCTCTCCTATGGTACAGCGGCACCGTAAGGAAGGGCTCAACATCACTTTCTAGCTTGCTTTTTATCTTCCTATTGTAATGCAGTGGTCACAGTTTTTAAAAACAAATTTGTTATTTACAGCTCTTTTTGATTGACCCATCTGCCTCCTTGGAGGCAAAGAAAATGCAGAGCGTGTCAAAGAAAAAGGTGGGTAGATGGGAGGGCTCTACTTCAGGAACGCCCCGAAACTTCAAAAATCTATCACGATAAGACTAAAATCATAGCAAATAATAGCAAGAATTTCACTCAATTGATTTTTTTTCCGTCTCAGAACAACAGATCCAGAAAGGAATATGCAATATTTCTATTGCCTATTCACTTATTTACTCATTTATTCACTCACTTGACAAATATTTATTGGACTCTCTAGGAGGCCGTCTAAAGGGGGAGGTATAATGATGGGCAAGAAACACAGCGTCCCTGCTTTTGTGGACCTTACAGTTTATCAGAGGATAGGGACATGAAGTGCATAGCCATACAGATGATGCCATTGTTTCGAACAATGAAGGGTTAGTGCGGGTACTATAAAACATCTAATGGGAAGGTTGGCCTCCTCTGGAGGAGAGGATGGGTATGAGAAGTGATATTTCTGTGTTTAGGCTGAGGCTTACAGAACTTGGGGTTTGTGGGTGGCTTTTTAGGACATCCCAACACCAGGCAAACATTTCTGAATGAAATTATTCCCTTCAAAAAACCCTAATGACAATGATATTATTTAGTCAGTTTTATATAGATTCTAATGATTTTTCTTAATTCATAAAAATAATATTGTATACTTTATTGAAATGCTTTGATAGCTATCCAAATCTAGAACTGATAAAAAAATTTAACCAGCATGTATTTTCTATGCTTTCTATAGCCAATAGGCTGTGGAGGGTGTTTGTATCTTTCTCTCATAAATAGTCTGTGAACAAATATGATTTAAGCCTTTGAAAAGGTTCACGCAGTTGAGGAGGAGAAAATTCTGCAGGAGAAAACTCCTGTCTTGCCTTTAAGAATAATTTTTGGACCGATAAAATGCTTTGTGTTATGAAGGATAGTTCCAATTTACGGGCTCATGAGCTTATGAGTAGAATTTGCTTCAATCCTTATCTTTATGTTACAGCAATGGCACCACATATGATAAGTCTTCACTGGCAGAATTTTGAAAAAGTAATTCCAATGTAGTGACTATAAAAAAGTGCTATCAAGGAAAAATATTTTTTCTTCCCTGGAATAGAAACCATTATTTAAAGTGTTAGATGCCTCAGGGTTCTATTCATACAAAATCCATCCCTGCAGTCAAAACATATTCTTTTCCAAAGATTTCATGTGTGTGTGTGTGTGTGTGTGTATTTCTGTGACTGAGACAGTTGCTTCTCCAAATATTCATAAAAAATAATCAAATACTCATTTTACTTCAGTGCAGGTTTTGGTAGGGCCATAGATTCTCAAATAAAAATACCTATAATGATTTTGGTAATTTTGAGGTAGAGCACTTTGTACTCCAAGACTAACTTTGGGTTGAGCAGCTGGAACGGACTCTGTGCATATTTTTACCCCCAACAGAATGCTACAGATCCACAAAGAATGTGCGGAAGCTTGGAAGGGAACCACAGGGCATAACCTGTCAACCTCTTTTGCTTTGTAAAAAATGGGCATGAACGGGTTGGTTAAAAAAAAAAAAAGTAACAGGGAAAATAATTCAGATAGTTCTTCCCAGCTGAAAGGAATTATCTGTTAGGTGGTAAGAAACAGATCAATATCAAAAAGTTTTCTGAACTTTAGCTTTGGTTGTGGATATAGGTTGTAAGCTTATAGGTTAAACCTACATGATCTATTTTAAGCTTATAACAACTTGGAGGCTTTTATATAAAAGCCATGCACAAATAGCTTATTTTTGCAAAATTTATAAGACCATATAGGATTTTGTTAGTATGTTGTTGGTGCAGTCCTGGGGCCTTGAAAGAACTTTAGCAAGTTCATGATCAATCTGCCTCTGTTCTGCTTTTCTCTGTTCACATATTCCTTTTGATGCACAAATGTCCCCTAACATGTTTGCACAGGGTGGCTTAAATTTTTAGCCTCTGAATTTGGGGGAAAGTTTCCTAGGGAAATAAAGCGAAGGTGCTGAAGTGTGTGCCTTGGAAGATTAGAGGAATGTAGTATAAAGCCTTTTAATGTTTACTAAAATGTTTACTAAAGAATTTACATTATAAACTTGGAATGACAATAAATTACTGTTGTAATGGTTACCAATTCAAATCCAAATGATGAACAAATCCTACATTTTAAGATGTTCTTGGATTATCAGTGAGGAAAGATGTTTTGTATATGTTGTACTTTGTACCCTCCATTCTAAAAACATCTTGGACATTGCCAATCAGTGCTATCTTTTTTTTTGGCAGTTTTGGAAACGGAGTAACCATAAACTAAGCATAGGAACAATTGGCAACACATATGATATCAAGGATCTTCTTAGTAAAGAGGGCTGGAAACTGACTCTTGGCTTGGCAGGGCAATGGGAAGAAGGCAGTATCTTCAATGGACAGAGCCAAACATGAAGCCACACACGGGCAATTTGGAAGAGATTCTAGTGTGTGTGTGGTCCCTGATGTTGGTAAGCCTAGGAGAACCCCCCCGTTGTCATATGCTGTGGCCATGGAAACAATTATAGGTTGCCAACTTGCTTCATAATCTCAGAATCTCCATTCTCAAGGGCGAGGGCGCACTCTACGCTGAGAGGTCAGTCTTCCACCTACATCTTGTATGGCCCAGGGAATGAATAAAAAATGCATTCATTCATCCACTGGGAATGCAGTGATGAGCAAAAGTGACAAGGTTCCTACCTTTAGAGATCAAATATAAACGTTAGTAAGTATTGAGTAATACATTGTGATAACCGACAGGAAGGAAAACTGGAATACTCTGAGGGTATTTAACAGAGAAACCCAATTATGTCTGGGGGGTTTTGAGGGGTGTATGTGTTTGTATGTGTGTGTGTGTGGTGAGCCCATTCAGTTCCGTTTTTCAGTGTCTTCCCTCATGAGCCATCAAAAAAGGTAGCAGATTAGAGATCCCCGTGTTCCTGCTCAATTTATGCCCCAAGAGCAGAGGCACACTTAGAGACTTGGGCTCAAAATGTCCTGGGAATTGAAGCTTTTATAGAGATTTTGAAGTTTGACGTTTAGCTCTATCAGAACTACCCTAGGTTAGCTATCTGGGAGCTTTGCAAGAGTAAGGAGATCGGCAGTTAGAGGAATTGACCCCAAGGGACTAGGCATTGTTCTGGAAGTGGGTATTTCCAGCCTGAAATCAGGTGTGTGTGGAAAATGCCAGTTAGAGAAATGCATCTTCTCTATGCTTTTGCTCCTCAGACGAGTTTCAGCTAGCAAATGGGGCCATGATCTGGACAGTCTGGATGAGTTTTATTTTTATTTTTATTTTTTGTTTTTTTTTTTTTTCTTCTGTGGGCATTAGTTCTCTGAAAGCAAGCTCTGAGAATTAGAAGTAGAAAAACCCTGGCTGCTGAAAGTGAATTGCTTTGGGGCCTTGAGCTGTTCACACTCATTTAAACTGGTTTCTTTCTGTTTTGAAGCTTTGTCATCTTCAGTGTGATGGCTTTTCTTCCCCAGAGGGGCAAGATGGCGGCTGCTGTGGAGCCAGGTCCCACGCACGACCTCACGCAACAGCCGCAGAAGGTTGCTGAAAGGCATCTCATCAGAATGTGTCCCCCTTGACTGCAGGAATTTGAAGATCTGGTTCATTGCTATATCCACTGTGCCTCGACCAGTGTCTGGCACGTGGTGGGTACTTGATATTTATTCGTGAAATGAATAACTAAATGAATAGATTACTCTTTAGTTTGATACTATTTCATTTTGGAACAAAACTTCTGGAAAGGTCTTCTCAGAGGTCTGTAGCTTCCTGGCCAAGAGTGGTGTAGTGACTCCAATGATGTAGTCAATGTCCAGTTCTGGGATAAATGCTTCCCTTGGTCTTATAATGTGGACAATACAGTCCACTATACACACCATTTCCTGAGGCTTTTAAGAATGGTTGTTTATTTTAAAAAGTATTACATAAGCAAAGATAAGGTTGGTATTTATCAATGGCTAACAACAATAATATGCTGAATTTCAATTAAAAATGAGTAGGTGACAAAAACAGGAAAAAGATAGGTTTTTTTTTGTAAAATATAGTTCATTGTAAGAGTAGTTTTAGGGAATGAGCTGGAAATGTTAATCAAATGTTTGGTTTAATTAAACAAATTAGCATTGGTGGTTAAGAATGTAGACCCTGTTTGAAGAGACCAAATGATCCATAGATTTTCGAATGTTGCAGAAGCTAGAGTCCAGGGGTGCGGGTGGGTCAGTCTTATTGCATTTTAAATTTATGGTTTCCAAGTTTACAGTTGTTGGTAGGGCTGCATTCCTTCTGGAGGCTCTAGGGGAGAATCCATTCCTTTTCTTTTCCAACCTCTAGAGACTTCCCACATTCCTTGGCTCATGGCCCCTTCCACCAATTGCATCATTCCAACCTCTGCTTTGGTCATTACATCTTGTTGGCTGGCACTGACTCTCCTGCCTTCTTTTTATAAGGACCCTGCGATTACACTGGACCCACTGGGTTAATCCAGGATAATCTTCCTATCTCAAGAACCTTAATCACTTTTGACCTGTAAAGCAATATGTTTATGGGTTTCAGAGATCAAGATATAGACATATTTTGGGGGGCCATTATTCTACCTATCACATCAGGGAGAATTTCCAAAAAGCTAATATAGCAATATTAATGCCATAAGAAGAATTTAGTGCAAACATATACATTGGAATGAATAGAGATATTGCATAATAATAAACAGTCCACCAATTAGACAAAATAATCAGAAACTTGTATGCACTTAACAACATATCCTCAAAAACAGAAAGAAAAAAAACCTGATAGAATGATAAGCGTAAATGGTCAAATTGATGGGAGATTTTAACACACTTGTATCAGAAACTGAGAGATAAAGTGCACAAAAATTTATTAAGGTTGGGCTGATTTGGACAATTGCATAACTTATGTTTTTTAACTTTTTTCAAAATCATTCTTTACTACATATTTCTTAAATTGACAAGAATAAAAAGATATATTTCCCCCCAACTTTACTGAGATACAATTGATATATAACATTGTGCAACTTAAAGGTGTACAATGTGTTGATTTGTTACACTTATGTATTGTAATATGATTACCACCATAAGTGTTACCTAACACCTTCATTACATCATATAACTACCATTTCTTTTTTGTGATCAGAACATTTAAGATTTATTCTTTTGGCAACTTTTAAGTATGTAGTACAGTATTGTTTTCAGTAACCACAATGTTGTACATCAGATCCCCAGAACTTATTTATCTTCTAACTGGAATTTTGTACCCTCTGACCAAAATCTCCCATTTCCCCTACCCCCAGCTCCTGTTAACTACCACTCTACTTTGTTTCCGCAAATTCAGTTTTTTTAGATTCCACATATAAGTGATATCATACAGTGTTTGTCTTTCTCTGCCTGACTTATTTCACTTAGCATTATGTCTTCAAGGTCCATCCATGTTGTCACAATGATGTCCTTTCATTTCATGGTCAGTAATGTGCCATATTCCATATAGAAACAATATTCCATGTATAGATATACATACATACCACATCTTCTTTATCCATTCATTTTTGACAGACACTTAGGTTTTTCCATATCGTGGCTATTGTGAATAATGCTACAATGAACACGGGAGTGCAGATATCTCTTCATTATCCTGTTTTTATTTCCTTTGGATAAATACCCAGAAATGGCGATTGCTGGGTCATATGGCAGTTCTATTTTTGATTTTTTAAGGAATCTCTATACTGTTTTCCACAGTGGCTGCACCAGTTTACATCCCCACCAACAGGGCACAAGGGTTCCCTTTTCTCCACATCCTTGCCAACGCTTGTTATCTCTTGTCTTTGTGATTCTAGCCATTCTGACAGGTGTGAGGGGACATCTCATTGTGGCTTTGACTTACATTTCTCTGATGATTAGTCATGTTGAGTATTCATGTACCTGTTGACCATCTGTATGTCTTATTTTGAAAAATGTGTAAATAAAAAAACAAGCCCCAACTATAATCTGCCTGCAAGACTTACTTAAGTTTTAATGACATACATAGGCTGGAAATAAAGGGATGGAAAAAGATATTCCATGAAAGTAGAAGCCAGAAGAGAGCAGAGGTAGCTGTGCTTGTTATTAGACAAAATAGACTTTAAGCCAAAAATGATAACAAGACACAAAGAAGGTCATTACATGATAATAAAGGGGTCGACTCATCAAGAAGACATAACAGTCATAAATATATACACACCCAACATTGGAGCACCTAAATATATTAAGCAAGTACTAACAGATGTGAAGGGAGAAATAGACAATACAATAATAGCAGGGGACTTCAATACCCCACTTTCAGCAGTGGATAGATCATCCAGACAGAAAACCAACAAGGAAAAATTGGACTTGAACCATACTTTAGACCAAATGGATCTAACAGACATATATAGGGCATTCCATCCAACAACAGCAGAACACACATTCTTCTCAAGCATACATGGAACATTCTCCCAGAGAGATCATATGAAAAAACCATAAAACAAATCTTAGCAAATTTAAGAAGATTGAAATCATACTACGTATATTTTCCAACCACATTGGTATGAAACTAGAAATTAACGACAAGAAGAAAATTGGAAAATCTACAAATATGTGGAAATTAAATATCACAGTCCTGAACATCCAATGTCAAGGAAGAAATCAAAAGGGAAATAAAAAAATATCTTGATACAGTTACAGTTCTACATGAAATGGTTTTTTTTTTAAAGATTTTATTTATTTATTTGACAGAGAGAGACACAGCGACAGAGGGAACACAAGCAGAGGGAGTGGGGGAGGGAGAAGCAGGCTTCCTGCGGAGCCGGGAGCCAGATGCGGGGCTTGATCCCAGGACCCTGGGATCATGACCTGAGCCGAAGGCAGACACTTAACGACTGAGCCACCCAGGCGCCCCATGAAATGGTTTTTTAGCTTTTACATTGCATTTTTATGCGGTTTTTTTTTTTTTGAGCACTGGAATGCTCTTCTGTGTGCAAATGAAATTGGCCATCTTTCATGTTCATTCACTGAAAATAATTATTAATATTTAATTTATATGAATACATTATTGTATTAATGTTAAATATCTATTTAGCTGTGAAAAAGTTTGAATAATTAGGGAAATGCAAATTAAAACCACGATGAGATACCACTTTACGTTCACCCGGATGACTAAAATAAAAAAGACAGATAATAAAAAGCATTAGAGGAATGTGAAAATATTGGAACCTTCAGATATTTCTGCTAGTGGGAGTGTAAAGTGATGCAGCCACTTTGGAAAATAGTTTGGCTCCTCTTTAAAATGTTAAACATAAAGTGGCCATATGACCTAGAAATTCTACTCCCAGGCTCAAGAGAAATGCAAACATACATCCACACAAAAACTCATATGTGAACATTGATGGAGGTACTATTTACAGTAGCTAAAAAGTGGGAATAACCTATATGTCCATCAGCTGATGAATGGATAAACAAAATTTGCTCTATCCAGACAATGGAATATTATTTGGCCATAAAAAGGAGTGAATTATTTATGTATACTATGGCATGGATGAGCCTTGAAAACATTAGGCTGAGTGAAAGAAGCCATCACCAAAGGCCACAAATTGTATGTTTGCATTATATGAAATGTTCAGCATAGTCAAATCCATAAAGACAGAAAGTACATTAGTGGTTGCCGGAGTCTGAGGAGAATGGGGACTGACTGCTAATGGGTATGGCTTTCTTTTTTGGGTGCTGAAAATGTTCTCAATTAGTTAGTGGTGATGGTTGCAGAACTCTGTGAATATACTAAAAAGCATTAGATTACACAGTTTCAAAGAGTGAATTTTATGGTATATGAATCATATCTCAATAAAACTATTAAAAGAAAGATGCTGAGAATTCTTATCTGTCTAGAGTGTAAACTGGTCTTAAGTTGGGAATAAAGATTTGGGAGACTTTTATCCTCACTTGTCTCCTCACTTCCTCCTTGGCACCTCATTCCTCAGCTGTGCTGTTTACATGGTATGTTTCACAGGGAGAGAGAAAATGAGAGTTCTTTTGGAGACTGCCTCCCTGTTTCAGAAGAAAGTGGCTAAAAATACACAACAGCAATAAAGACATATTTCCATTGCATTCAAAATCCAAGTATGATGGCTTTTTTTTTGTCATAGAAAAAAATCTCAAAAATTAAACAAAATTAAATTAAATTAAAATGATTAAGCTTCACTAGTATTTAACATATCATGTAGTAGTAGTACTTATGTCTAATTTACAAATAAATATACATGTGTCAGGGGTCTGTGCTTGCAAACTTTTTCTTCATAAATGTACACAATCAAAAAAGTTAATGAAAAGCTTGGAGACTGCTAGCTTGGTCCGTGGCACTGTAGGAAAACAGTAACCTTTTAAGTTTAAGGGCATAGACTTTATGGTCAGACAGTCCCCATTCAAACAGTCTGTGCTCTTTAAGTCACTTGCTTGTTTAAGTGTATCCGTCAGCGTCCAATCAGGAGAAGACCTGATAGTTCAACAGAGGGAATTTAATTTGGGGAACTAAGTGCAAAGGTGTTGGAAGGGCTAAAAACTCAAGAGGCAGTAGTGAGGCAACCCCCAGATTTGCAACACCAGGAAGTTGCTCCTTCTGTTAGGGCTTGAGGAACAAACGGGGAGACGGTATTCAGAGAGACTAGGATCCAGCGGGAGTGAGGACCCGGAAGGGCGGGGCTGTCCAGCAAGAGCTGCAACCATTGAGAAGCAGCCCCTTTGGGAGAGAGTGCACCTCTCAAGGGGAGGGGCGGCCTCTCCCTCCCTGCTGCCCTCTAGTGTCCAGATTGTGCCTACTGTGGCTGAATCCATCCAGAAGCCCCTGGCCCAGGAGCCTGGAAAGCTTAGTTTAGAGGGATTAGCATCCTTACTAAAAACCACGTGGAGCTAGGGCAGGGTGAGGAACAAACATGGTTTGCTCTTCTTTAAAAGAATGAAAAACTGTGAACTTTCGAGGGTTATTGTGGAAACTAAATGGCATAATGGAAAACCCTTAGCAAAGCCAGATACACTGGAAGTGCTCAACAGGTATTTACTAATATTTTGCGGTTTGAACTTAAATAGGGACAGTCTGGGTACTTGAAATTGACATTTTGGGGATTCTAAAATATCAGCTATTCATTGTAAAAGATATTAGTGACATACTTCGACTAATGTGATGGAATTCTTTTATAATACTGATGTTGAAAGACAATGTAACACTGATGTTAGAGGTTAATTGTGTTAGAGTGGCAAAAAAGGGTAACCAAGACTTAGGCAAGTGAGCGGCACAGTGCAGAGTGCAGACTGGGGAACCAGGAGACCCGGGTGCTCAGCCTAGCTCCTTACTAACCACCTGTTGGAACTTGAACTCGGGGCTCAGAGGCTTCATTGGTGAAATAAGAGGTCTACACTAGATGATCTCTCATTCTTTTTCAACATTGCTGTCCTCTGGCTAACTAAGAGTCAGCATAAAGGCATCTTGTGCTTGCATTTTCTTTCCTTTTTTTTTTTTATTATTATGTTATGTTAATCACCATACATTACATCATTAGTTTTTGATGTAGTGTTCCATGATTCATTGTTTGCTTATAACACCCAGTGCTCCATGCAGAACGTGCCCTCCTTGATACCCATCACCAGGCTAACCCATCCCCCCACCCCTCTCCCCTCTAGAACCCTCAGTTTGTTTCTCAGAGTCCATAGTCTCTTCATGGTTTGTGCCCCTCTGAAACAAATAATACATTATATATTTTAGTATATGTGCTGCCGAAGTGAACACAATAATACATTATATATTAAAAAAAAAAAGAAGAAGATAGCGGGAAATTTTATTTTCAAGGTACTTTCTCTTTTATGGCTTCATTTAATCCTCACAGCACACCCATGAGGTGGGAGGGGCAAGCGCCATTCTTCACATTCCACAGCGGGGGACCGGGTTGGAGATAGAACATGATTTGTGTAGATTACACAACAACTCGGTGGTAGTAGTCGATCTAGACTGCAAGCCTCAAACTTCACCTCTTGCAGGGCCAAAAATGTTTGAATAGTCGTAGAGGCTGAAGAAGAATCAACCACTCTGTAAAGGAGTTCTGCTATTTTTGCCCGTATGACAACATGGGTAGTTTATCTACATATTACGTAATGATTCAGAAAGTTGCCCTCTTAGAACATGGCATGGATGTGAATATTTAACTGTAACATCACAGTGATTTAGCCCATACTGAGGTGATACTCTGCCGTTGTTGTGGTTAAATGTATTTCCCCGAAGGAATAGTGCAGCGCACAGAAGGCCGTTATGAAATTTGTTGATGAGAGTGACAACTTCTTTTATTATTTTTCATTCAATTAAGGGCAGATTTCATTGTGGACTTGTTCAAGATAGCTTTCTTCATCACGAAAAAGAGATCAGGAAATAGGTTTCTTTATACCCATATACAAGTCCTTGTATACATGTAAACAACCTAAGAGAGAATACAACAGTCTATCAATCGTATCAAACTTACAGTAGTTAGAATCCATTTCACTCACGTCCAACCCGGTAAAAACAAATTATTTATCCAATAGCAAATAATTTAGATTCTGAAGTGAAAAGGTCACCCCCCTCCGTGTATTAACTATCTCCGGAATGGACGTTAATTATTATGATCGTCGGTAAGGCCTGATCAAGGCATAGAGCTTAATTCTTTGCAATGGATGACATGTGCAGTGCCCAGAACAAAGCGTGGCCTCTGCTCTGTTAAGCTGAAGCTTTTCCTCACCAGAAACTTGCTGTGGTCAGAAATGTTGAGCTGTCACTTACGCCCTCGGACTTTTCCTCCTTTTCTGGGATAGGGGATAGCTCTTTAAGAGAGGTGGGCTATGTTGGCAGCAACAGATTCAAGGAAACTATTCTTTCACATTTATTGCTACCAAATGCAGTTAATATTACTTTATACATCATGCATCTCATACAATCAGTATTACTTGAGTTGAGTACATTAAACATATTTAAGTCCTAAATGTGTATGGCCGATCATTACCGTTTTTGTACCAAAGTAGTATCATCTTGATATTCTTAGTATCCTATGGAAAGTCTCAATTATTCCTTCAATTTCTCTTTTCTTCTGTCTTCTTCCTTTTATTCTTTCCCTATGGACCCTGGAATTATCTAGAATGTGTATCAGCTGTTTCTCTCCTGGGTCTGGTTTCCTTACTTTCTTTTTCTTTTTTCTTACGCTTATTGTTGAACTGAAATGTGGGTGCTCGGAAACTCTCCATCCAGTTGGGGGTGTTTTGGTCGCTAAGTCCATGCTGTAGCCAGGGCCATAGTGTCAGCCGTTGAGTCCTCGTGAAATAGGAGACGCTGGGCACAAGAGTGAAGTGGGGGGTCCTGGGGGGAGAATGTGGGGGGAGGGGGAGGGAACAATGTGGAAAAACAAACAGGGGGTGTTGTGTGGCCGGCAAGGAAGGGTGAGAAATTTCCCTGCCTCTGGAAACTTATTGCTGAGAAATACCACACAAATAACAAGCTGAAGTCACCCCAAAATGGGGAAGGAAAAAACGTTAAAAAAAAAAAAAAAAAAAGAGAAGACTGCCTATTTAACCCAGCCGAACCAGCTTACCATTCTTGCCCTCGTCCATCTCCCAGCGTGGTAGAAGTTTTGCCCAAAATAGTTTGTGGGAGCAAAACAAGTTTTCATTTTTCTGTTGTTGCTATTGTTTTTTTAGTTTTGCTCTGTAGGTGCTGCCTGGAGTAGAGAAAAATCTCTGAACCAAGAGTAAAGAAGACTTGACCTAAGCTTTGGAAAAGAAATGTAGCTCCCAAATACCATAATTATGTTAGAAAAGGAGAAATATTGAAAACAAACCACATGGGTGCACGTAGTCTCCCGAGTGAGGAGCTCCCGTAATGACGGAGACTTTCAGGTCTGTGGTTGAGGTGACAACTGATGGGGGGCTGCCCATGCAGTGTTGGGGATCCCCCACCTGGGCTGGGATTCCTACTGATTCCCAGAACTGCTTGAGACTCCTAGAACCACTCAAAAAGAGGTGTTGAGATTGATAGTGGAACTTAGGGGCTGAGCAGAAGCCGAATCTAAGAATGGGGTCTCCAATCTGGTCCAGGACCTATATTTTTAGGACAATTTCTAGTAGTTACTTGGGAAGACTACTGTTAGTATGAAGCCTGGCATATTTATGCACCATTAATTGCACAATCTAGGCAGTCGGTCCCTGAGAACATTTTTATTTATGATGGTGGTAGATGAGAAGCTCTGGGGATGGCGGCTTCATCAGGAGAACGAGCGCAACGCTCTCTGTGGGCGGCTTTCCCATCCACTGCTCGCAGGTGGGTAGAATGGTCCTCTCTTGTCTGTTAGCTGCTCAGAACCTGGAGGACGCACTTCTGCAATCCGGCTGAATCATGCTCCCTCTCTCTCCTCCAGTGAATCCCTGCCCTTCTCTCACCAAAGGGTCATATTTATAACCTCGCTTTTTTCTTTATGCATTTTATACTTTGTTATTGTTTATTAATTTATTAATTGCTTCCAGACTTCAGCTTCGTTGTTATTAACTATTGTTCATTTTAATGGTATTTAGCTCCCTCACTGCTGGTATTTATCGCTTCACTATCAATTCCCTATTCCCAGCTGTTGTTTTGAACTGGCGTTATATATTATTATGTTTCTTCATTGCCTCTTCTCTCTGTCACAGCTGACTGCTTCTTTACCTCTCCCTCTACGGACTTCCCTACTGTTCTCCCTCTCCGAGTCGCTCCACGTACCTTGTTACACCTCTCTCCATATACTGTCCTTCCAATAAAATGTCCCAGATTCTTCTATTTCCCTTTACTTTTTCTCTAACAGCTTTCTCTGTTGCCTTGGGGCACTTTGTGGTGCAAGCAGTCCCTAGGGCGTGGCCAGAGTCCCACTCCTTCTCTCCGCGACCTTTCTGATTTTCACATACCCCTTTTCCACCACAACCTTCTCAACATTTCCTAGAACCCCCAGCCTCAGGGCTGCCATTCCAGTGTTCTTTCTGCTCTGGACTCACATTTCTGCTCTGGTTTTTTACCTCGCTGATTCCATGGCCTCTGCATTTTCTAAACTTATGGAGCTTTGACAAAGTGGCTCATCTAGCCTAGGTTTTTATTCTAAATATGTATTGTATTCCTTCTCCCCAGACATGAACTACCCTATGTGTATGTTTTCCGCAGGAATTACATACTAATATTTATTGAGTATTTACTGTATATCAGGCTTGTGCTTAAGAAACTACTGCTTACTACTTAGGTGTAATCTCTTTTCACCTGAGCAAGGACAAGAGTAATTCTGCGAGGGAGGCATTACTCCTATTTCACAGATGGGGAAAATGAGACTGAGGTGTAAACTACTTATCCTCTCTTACATGTTAGTGAGTGGTGGACTGGGATGCCCATCAGCTCTGACTCCACAGAATACAAGTTCTCGGCCACCAGTCTCTGCCAAGCCCGCTGACAGCTGCTATCCTGAGTGAAGGCAACCTCTCCGTTTCCTTGGCTCCCGTCTTTAGCAAAACCCCTGTCCTAGTAAAGGAGTTTAGCCCTCACTTCTATAGCAGTTTAGCTGGTGTTCTCTCTTTACAGCACTCTGTTAAGAATATTCCACCTATTCTTTCCCCTCTTTGGGGAGGAGAGCTGTCTGGTGATAGTCAGTAGGTGCTGATGCAGGCAGCAGGTGGCCCAGGGAGCCTGTCACGGAGCAGTAGGAAGTCTTAGGACTGGTGATCCTGAAAATCTCTGAATGGACTGGGGGATACAAGGACCTGGGGCATCAGGCCCGGAGTTAAGACAGAAAGTCAGGCAGGGGGTAAGGCGTTGATGTAGTTACCAGAACTGGGGCACATCGTGGGCTTACACATGATACCATGGCAGAACTTGGGAATGTGGACCCAGGCCCAAGTCAGACTGAACTGACATGGAGCTGTGGTCTGGGATGGGCTCTGTCCCAGAGTCAGGGCAGGGGAGACTCAGTTGGAGGCTGTGACCTTGGTGTGATGTGATAAGGCCTTGGAGCATAGTTCTGGGAGGGGAGAAGTAGGTTTGGACATGAGATGCGCTCTCAAGGAAGTTGGACGGTAAGCAGTGAATAAGAGTACCTTGCATCATTCCCAAGGAATGCCTGATTGCACCCGATTTTGTTTTTTATTTTTGTGTTTATTTTTCTATCGATGAGCCAGAGACTCTGACTGATTTATCTGATGACCTGTTAAAAATGGTTCTTTGGATCAGATCCATATTGTTGTTTGGGGATATGCAATTGGTTTTAAGTACCTAGCTGGCTTCTACAGAGTGGTACTGCATTAACAGGTTAAATAACCAGTAGCTTGGATGCCTACTTACAGAAAACATTTTGTTTCTTGATGTGGTATGAATCATTTTTCCAGTGGTAGTGAAAAATTACATTGTGTGATTCATGTTTCTTATGGTTCCCTGCAGCCAAGTACTGGCTGGGGTTAGAGGTTTAGTCTGTAGACATGAGGCCAAAATCTTCCCTCGTCCACCCACCTTGATAAGGGTTTTTCTACTCTGATTTGCCCCAGTACTTTATTTCTCTAATATGGTGGAAATAAGCAGCAAATATCCACAGAAAATGATGGCTCTCGGGCCCCACCTGCATCCCTGTTACCTGGCTGGTGCAGAGTGGTCTGCTAACAGCTGAGCTACCTTCCTTTTGATAGAATTGTGTAAAAAATATCCTCCATGCCCCCATGTGACCTCCAGCCCTAGGTGGACTGTATGGGGTACAAAAGACTCAAGACGGGACTGATTTTGTAGAGTAATTCGTGCTCCAGAGCTTTCTGCAGGGCCAGACTCCCCCATGCACTATCTCCTGAGAACTCTCTGTTGATCAGCTACAAGCACCCAAATCCCTGTCTCCAGCTTTGCTTCAAAGTAAGGCATATAAGAATAGAGGACAGAAGCGGTGGAGACGACGGAGTTGCTTATTAAGCTCTCTGGAGATCACGACTTGTCCCAGTTGGTGCCAAAGTCACACGAACCTAACTTGAAGCCACTGTGGTTTGATTGGAGGCATCCATGGCTCCATTTAGGAGGCTGAGCTGAAATTCATTCACTTCCCATTCCACGAATTGAAATTTTGAATAGCCTTGATAAATTGTGGTTATGTTCCAAAAGGGTTAATAAGAGGATGATAAGCATATCAGCTATCGTTATGGAGAACTGAATGTGTGTGGTGCTAGGCAGTGTGCTGGGCAATTTATCTCCATAAGTCCTTGAATGCCCCAAATAACCCTGCCAGGAGAGGGTAGTGGAGACTGTTGTCCTCCCACCAAAATGCCCAGTCTGTTTGCACAGTCACAGAATTGGAGCAAGGCATCCGATGAAGGACCACATTTCCCATCCCCTTCCAGCTAGGCGGGGCCCATTGCTAAGGTGTGTCTCACGTAGACGCTTCCCTTTCTGCAGTGAAGCTTCAACTGTGGAGACAAAGACAATGCCTTAGGGAATCACAGAGAAATATGCTGGAGAGAATCTCACTTTCTTAGAGTGGGTAGAGCAGAGTTGACCTCCAATTTGGGCTACTTCATAAGATAAAGACATTTCTATCTGGTTTGAGCCCTTGTGTTTTGGGGATCTCTTTACCACAGTGGTTTGTTCTTGCTCTCTAGTTAATTTAGTAAATGTAATTATCACCAATTTGTAAACTAAGAAACTGAGGCACAGAGAAGATGGATAACTCTCCCCCAAGGCAGTATCAACAGAGCTAAGATGTGGACCCAGATATTTCTGCTACAAAGGCCTTTCGAGAATTAGTCTGTTAAATGGTTTCAGAGAAAATGGAATCCAGGAAGGGCCAGAAAAGTTTAGGTGGGAGTGATGTCTGGGAGACAGGGAGTGGTACCAGGGAGATTCTGAGAAGCCAGGTGAAAAGACTCTGTGATCCTGGGGGCCCAGCCCTGTGTTGGGCTGAGGCCTGAGGGTCTGCATTCTCCATATGCTCTTGGCTAACGCCAGTGCTGCTGGTCTAGGTCCTACACTTGGAACAACAAAGTTCTCTAGGGCTTTTCATTTCAAGGGTGAGCACTTGGGTCCACCGTCCAGTTCCCCAGGAGCTCCTGGTATTTAAATTAACCAACTCTGTCTATCAATGCCCTGAGTTACAAAATTCTGACTTCCAGAGTGCCTTTCGGAGAAGTGCCTGGCCCTTAGGATACCGGGTTGGCACCTGCCGTGCAATGTGAATCACTGGCCACGTGGAGTTTGCAGGTACTAGTCTACAGGTGAGAGGATTTTATGGTCAGGAGGTGTAGCGGTATGCTATAGATCAAAATATTTTTCACTTGTTTGACTGTAATCTATGGGGAAGGGGTGAAATGGCCAATTGATTATAATGCAGAATATAAAAAGATCAAAGTCCTGCAGCACATAGCAACAGGGCTGTCCGCAGAAAAGGAGCAGAAGCTCATGGGAAAATGTTCCTGTAATATATGAGGCATTAAAAATTCTGCTACATTATTCTTGCCACCAAGATTGTAATGAAAATGGGAAACGGCACCAACTTAACCCATTCTCATTACAATCGTTAGATTGTAATCTCATGTTCTCCCCTCAAGAGAATGCTAAATGAGATTTTAAACAAAAGAGAGGACAGAGAAGTATGGAGAATAAAGGAGCAAATAGAAATTGGAAAGTTTAAAAAAGTGATGCATGATAGACTTCCCTGTGTTCGTTTGAGGCTTTCTCTTTACTTTAGAAACAAGAACGGAGAACAGAGCATTGCAAAGACCAATTTAAGCCTATGTGGAAAATCCATAACACAACCTGAACACGGTAACTGCTTAAGACAAAAAGTCAAGCACAAATTTGCTCTTACCCTCTGATAGTTTAGTTCACTTTAGATTAGAGGAAAAAACCCAGGAAATTACTACAAAGACAAAACGAGAAACAGAAAAACATGCAAAAAGACAAAAACAACAAAAATAAGACTCTGAGAGGCAGAACGTTGTTGTAAAGGGCATCGTTTGCCCATAGTTCCATTTGGAGCCTCCTCTTCATTTTTGCCACACTAGGCAAATTTGTATGCTTAAAGCACATGAACATGCGTGCTCTATTTGCTTTCTCACGTTGTGTACTGGAATCAAGGCTCTTGAAGGCAATATGAAAAAATGTATTGTATGTATGCAAAACACCGTGCAGTCCAATCTAAAGTCATTCATTATTTAGTGCAAAAAATCCTTATAGATCATCTAGTGTGGGCCAGGCACTGTGATGGGAGCTGGGCAAGAGTATTGACTAAGAGAGATGGGGTCCTTGTTATTATGTCTAGTTGGGTGGTAGAAAGAGGCATTACACAAATAAATAAGTGAATAGATGTACAACTACAATTTGTGATAAGAAATGGAAATGAAAACAGAATAAGAGAGGACAAAGATGGGAGATCTAATGAAAACAGGTGGGAAGGAAAGATCTCTCTAAGGAAATGACATTTAAGGAGGACCTACCTGGTACAAGCCAAATAAAAAATGAGACAACAGTGTTCCTGGTGGAGAAGAGTGGTTACCACCCTTCTTTAGCTTCATGAAAGAGATAGGTGGGTGTGCTATAAGATCTAGTTAGGATGACAGCACACTCCACGTGTTTCAAAACAGGGAGTTGTTTTTTTTTTTTTCCTTTTTTAAGCTTTTATTTATTTATTTGAGAGAGAAAGAGAGAGTGAGCACGAGTTGGGGGTGGGAGGCATAGGGAGAGGGAGAAGGTGACTCCCTGCTGAGCAGTGAGACTGACGCAGGGCTGGATCCCAGGACCCTGGGATGATGACCTGAGCCCAAGGCAGATGTTTAACCCAGGCGCCCCAAGAGGTTTTCTAAATTTATTTTTTATTTATTTTTTAGAGAGAGCGAGAGCAGGGGTGGGAGGGACAGAGGGAGAAGGAGAGAGAGAATCCCAAGCAGGCTCTAGGCTCAGCACGGAGCCCAACACAGGGCTCGATCTCATGACCCTGAGATCATGACCTGAGCCAAGATCAAGAGTCGGATGCCCAACCCACTGAGCCACCCAGGCACCCCAAAACAGGGAGTTTCATGTGAGAACCAAGTTTCAAATATTTGGAAGCATTGAAAAACCTCTGAAGCAACTGGGCTTCAACTCTGAGATGAGCTGCCATCATCTCTGGGACTGGGGGATAATAGGAAGTAGGGTTCCCAGAGCCCAGGAATAAAGATGCGTATGGGCAAATGGGACCAAAGAGGGCAGGAGCGTGCTTGTTATGTTTGAGGAACTGCAGGGCTGCAGCGTGGTGGAAGCAAGTGTGAGCAACGGGGAAAGAAGACCAGATCAGAAAAACCCAGGGGAGAGGAGGCCTGGGAAGAGCGTACGGTGACTTCTTTAGCAGTGGTCAGAATTTTGTTTTTCGACTGAGTGAGATGGAAAGTTGCTGGAGGTTTCTCAGCAGAGGCATGGCTTGACCTGATGCAAGTTTTGAAAGGATCAATTTGGCTGCTCTTGGGGAGGGTGAGGGGAAGCGGGAAGAACAATTAGGAAGGTGGTGTGCTGGCAAATGCTTAACAACTGGCTCGCCACAGAAAAAACAAGGAGGAGTGTGTCATTACAGGTGGTTATAAGAGGTGGAAAGGAAACAGGGTAAAAGGAGAAAGACAAAGAGGGAACTGTGGGATATGAGGGCAGGAAAAGCCTCTCTGCGGACGTGATATTTAAGGAGAGATGGGAGGGAGCCAGGTATGCATCAAAGGTCACCGAGGCTGCTTCCCTGGGTTCTCAGGACCATCTGTCTGCAAGCTCAGATGATGAAGAAAATGTACTTAAAAAAATAAACAAATATCCACCAGGGAAATATATTCTTCAGCTTCCTTTGGTAACATATTCGAGTGTTTACCGTGTTCTCAGAGGATTTATCTTTGCGTCTAACTTGAATCCACCCTATGCACTTAAAGCCTTTTCTTTCATTCTGAGTGGGGAATGGAGAGTCGTTCACTAAGCCTCAAGTTTGGTCTCATTAAGTTATCGGCCAGGCCGGTGCTTGAGGCGGAAACTTGGTGCAGCTGAATTGCTCCCCCTGCCATGTTCGTCCTTGATGACTGATCCCTTATTTGGGTGAAGTTAGGAAGAGTATCGACAAACTTGAATGATGTTTGGAGTCACCCAAGCTGTGGTGCCAGCCTGTTTGGAATTACTTATAGCCTCTGGATACCAGCACTAAATAAGATGCAGAATGAGCCACAAAGGGACTTGCCCTGAGGGTTTCGCAATTCCCGCTGTCGAAGCCCAAGGATTCCTGAAGCTAGTGGAAGGAAATGAGAAGAAGCAGCAGCTGAAACAGTTCCTTGAACCTGTTCTGAGTTTATGTGTTGTGTTGTTTTGACAGCTTTTATAAGCAGGTTGCATGGATATGGTAATAAGAGAAATAGAGATGGAACAGGCACATAAATACAGAAAAATTACAGACACTGTGTATGTACAATTATGTAATTATATCAAAGCAGTATTGGATTTCAGGAACACCTCTGCTCTATTTGCTATTTTTTGGGGGGTAAAGAATTTGGTTTTAAATGAGGGCAACTCTGAAGGGATAATGAATAAATCTAGGAGGAAAATGTTGATGTTGAGAGCATGTGGTGGTAATTCATAAGAAAGGAGATTCCCGACAGGTCTAGATGGGTAATATAAACGGGTAACCCTGGTAATGCAAGTGTGGCGTCTGGCCAGAGAAGGGGAAAAAAGAAATAGGAAAAGAGAGAACAGCCTTGGGAAGTGATCAAGTTTATGAATAGAGAAACAGTCATGCTTGGTGGTGCGAGATGGCTTTGCTATAGGTATATTTTGTAGATGGCATTTGGAATGTGTCAAATGTGAATTCACTGTTTATGAAAACAATTTCATTGTCTTATTTTTTGGTTCCATGCCATATACATATGTGTGTCATATATGTATATAAAACTTATTTTCTAGTAATAAATACTGGACCAGAAATGGGGCAAATACTCTATAATGATTTTTTACACTCATGGGGATCGCTAATATAATCTGTGCTAGAGAAAAGAGAAAGAATTTGCTAACAATCTTCAAAATTATACTGAAGGCTTCTATGAAGAGAGCGATGATTACACTTTATTTTGTAAATATGCAGATATACAGTCTTATTGAAGACACATACAAAAAGAAAGCTCTTAAGAAATGTGCTATGAAGAAATGTTATTGGCACTTAGGGTAGTTCAGAATTGGAGTAGACTATGAAAGAAGGCTATAGAAAAAAGGTCTTTGGATATCTTTAGATGATGTAATTTTAAAATTGAACATGAAAATAAGACAGATACCCAGATGAACGCAGGTATCCTATTATTCAGAGATTAATTTTTTTGACCTTGACAAGAAACCATACGCTTCAGGTTTGATCAAAGTTATTCCCACCTTATCAGTGTATCTTTGCCTAAAAATCACCGAGCCATTTATTGCATTTTTATAAACAAAGCAGCTTTTTGAAAATGTAAATCTCCATTTGCATGCACAGGTATTTCTCTCCATATGCCAAACCCATTCCAATGTCAGCATGGTTGGTATTTAGTTGTGCCCTAATTATGCATTCCCTAGTAAGTCCTTATCCCTTAGGTCTCAGATCAACTGTCACTTCCCCAGGGAAGTCTTTCCCTTAATTAGATGCTCCCTACCCTTGTCCCCATTATACTTTCTTAAAAAACTCAGAGTTTTAAAAAAATTGCTTTATTTATTTTTTTGTGTTTGTTATTGTCTATCTGCCCCCTAGACTGTGAGCTCCGTTAGGTCCAGGGCCATTTCTATTACATCTCTGCTGTATACTCCACACTTAAGAATGGGACCTGACTTAGGATAGGCATTCAATAAATATTTGTTGAATGGCTGAATGTAGCCATTTTTAAAGTTTGTTAATATTAATGAGAATAATTGGTATTATGAGAAAGACCAAAGTGTTGAATCAGGCCCTAGAACCCTTTATACACAGGAGCAAGGATTCTCACATATAATTTTCCAGCCAAAGAAAATAAAACTATAAAATCTTCTTTTAATATAAAATTATTTGCCAAGGGGTTATTCTCAGGAGGAGGGTGTGGACTACACACATATCCTCAAGGCAGTGAATTTTTTGCAGGTCAGCTTTTCTCCTTTTTTATGGTTTCATTGGCTAAGGCTGTGGTATAACTGAAAAACTCAATCTGGCAGATCCAATAATTTACAGTGTCTTTTCCTACTCTGTACTTTCCACTCATTTTTTGCCTAAAATGAATTGTTCTTTGTTCCTTTTTTGGGGGGGAGGGGGCAACTCAAATTGGCCACTCTTAGCAGCTCCTGGAAATTACTTAATGTAGCCATTATACACCCTCTTTTTGCCCTGTGGGGTCTTTGGTTCATCTTCCATTCTGGAATGCCCTTAGCCTTGACTGGTGCTTTCTTTTCTCTTCTAGTCGTTGAGTCACAGGAGTTCCTCTGCTCTCAGATGTTCTTTATTTAGCTGAGTGAGTACAGGAGGCTGCCTTCAGGCCTGGTGCTAGACGAGAAACCCAGAGAAATAGTCACTCTATTGGTCAACCTCGAGAATGCTCTTTGTGAGGATGGAAGGAGGAGCACCCTGCCTGTACTGCAGGCTTCTGAAAACACCTTATCAAACCCTTCATATTTCCCCATGGTCCTGATGAAAACATGACAGAACAGGAGTGGTTGTGTGTGACACAGAGGAATAGAAGACTGGAGATGAAAAAGGGCTTTGTGGTAAACGGCTTAATACTGTCTTTCAAATTTTATGGATGAACTTCTCCTTGGTCCTTATTCTAGGACCTGCTACATCCATAGCTGCTCAGTACATCATTCGTGAAAGAATAAGTGTCAGTGGACCTATGATCTCGAATGTTGTAGAACCAAAAACACCAGGGCTGGAAAAGATATCACAATCTCAACTGGATGTCCCTCTGCTGAACATAAAGAAACTCTCGAAGAGATTAAAAGACTTGGCCATCATCAAAAGTAAATTACGTGCAGAATTGAGATTAAAAAATAGAGTTGGAAGTTTTCAAGAGAAATATGAGAAATTATTTAGCCAATTTGATCAATACAGACTGGAGGATTCTGACCAAATAAATTCTCTTCTTCCCAGCCGCCCTCTGCCTACACTTGTAAGCTATGTGCTCTGAATTATTTAGAAATTGTCTCAACATCCATTTCGCATGTTTGTGTAGACATACCCATAAAGAGTTATATAAGCAGTATTATTATCGTAATTATTGTTATCATTAGCTGCTTCATTTCTTATCATTTTCCTTGTGGTTCATCCAGGGCCTTCTGAGGGCTGTTAAAGAGCTTGAAAAAAATCAGAATCGTACTTGTAGATATTTATTTTCATTGTATTATTTAGAAGTCTATCCTAGGGAATCCTGCTAATTCCCAGTTCACTAATCCACAAAAACCTTAAATTCTCACCCTGCTCCTCTGTAAGCTCTAACAGCAGCAGGATGGAGTGAAGGCTCTTATTACTAAAACTTCATTACTCATACAAAATATTCGTGAGCGCTCCTATGCTGTGGTGTATGATCATAAATAATTAAGGCAGAACTACACTTGTCAGAAGAACTGAAGGAAAGATGCACTCCTCTGTTTGCAGACACTGTATAGACATTAATGCAGCAATTCGCTAAGGATTGCCGTAGTTAATGGGAATTAGCAAAGTGCTAGCATTCATCTTTTGAGAGGCTATGCAATATTCAAAATGATAGGCCTTTTGAATGATACTTACTGAAGTATCCCATTCTTAGAGTCCTTTTCAAATTAAAACTTTGGGAGTCACCTTTTCAAAGGTGTCACTATAGGACTTCTCATAGGGGCTAAATAATTTTAAAATATATAGAGTTTTTGAGTCCAGTTTCCCCTGGATTCTTTGCCTTCCGTCTCTCTCGTCAAGAGTGCTAACCTATATAAAATTAGTTCAGGTTTATGCTCTCTAGACCAAGATGCTACTTATCAGTTCACCTAATTGTCTGCTGAAAACTCAGAATGTATTTTTTCAGTATTTAATCTAACTGAGTGGGCAAACACTTGTGCAACAGGTAACAGTTATCATTATTAAAAAGAAAATTGTTACAGCTTCAAAATAGATCGATTAAAATGATGACCTATTTCTGGAAAGCGTAGTTTATTTGTTCATTCATTCATTTATTCACTTAACAAATAGCCACTATTTACCATGTGCTAGGAACTGTGTGAGACGGTGTATGAAATAGGCCAGGTTCCCACCCTCAGGGAATTTACAGTTTAACAGATACAAGTATTAGCTTCGGCTATGTGAATTTTCTTTTATTTGACTGTCGCTGATTTACAACAAGGCAGTTTCATGTATTTCAACCTAATACAAAGAAAGTGTGTTATAGGAACACATAGAAAAGAAACCTAATACAGTTTCGGAATCAGACACTGGCTCCTTGAGGAAATGATATTTGAGTCAGTAGCAGTAGGATGAGTAGTAGTTAAGTTAGATGAGGCAGGAAATGTCCCAGCAGTGGCAATAGGAAGCAAGTGTGAGCCTGGCTGTGTTCGGGAATGCCAGCATAAAGCCCAAAAGGGAAGAGGAAGGGGGACAGTGTGCAGAGGTGGACAGGGCCAGATGGTGGGGGGACATTTAAGTCACGTTGTTCAAACTACATTTAAGAGCCAGAGAGCAGTTTGAAAGAGAAAAGCAAACAGAACAGATTTGCACTGTTAGAAATCACTTTTACTGCAATACAGAAAGGCACTAGAGGAGGCGAGTCTGGAGGGGGGAATGGATGACTGGTTAAGAGACTGGGAAATTGTACTAGTTTAGTCAAGATTGGTCATGGTGAAGATTGAGAGAAAAGGACATTTGGGAGATAGAATTGACAGGACTTGGCAACCCAACAACAGACAGAGAGAGTAAAAGAGTATGGGGTCAAGGAAGAAACATGGGTTTTGGCTTCATGGTGGTGCCATTTTTGGAGACAGGGAACACTAAAAGAGGAGTGGATTGGGGCATTGTTGAGATGTTGAGATATTCAATACAGATTTGAACATATTGAACTTTATTCAATTCTTGGCGGTTCTTGGGAGACATTTAAGTCAAGTCCAGTAGCAGTCAGTTACATAGGTTGGGAGCTCAGGCAAAAAGTGAGATCTGGACAGGAGGTAAAGATTTAAGAATCATTTATAACTAGATGGCTGGGAGAGCAAATCAGACTTCCCAGAGGGCATATAATATGAGAAGAGAAGGAAGAGAGGAAAAATAGTCTATAATGGGGGCCAGAGGTGGAGGGGTAGAAACCACTGTGGGGCAGAGGCCAGAATTTGGTGTCAGAAATTCAGCGGTTTGAAAAGTAGTGATTGGTCATTCATTTGTAAAGCGGCTCAGAGGTTAAGAAAACAAGAACTGATATTAACTGTAAAATTTAGTAATAGAACCAGGTAATGAAATTTTTAACCGACTCAGAGAAAAAGAAATTTATTAGATCCCAGTTCTGATTACAGGTCAACAAAAACGTTATAGTAGATTTAATTTATTCAGGTTTAGAATTTTCCTTTTCATTTGGTCTTAACTATCCCTTAAGTACTGAGTCATGTAATTGGCTGAGTGACAATGAATAGTGTAATGAGAAATCAATCACTGTATATGTTTGGATTCAAATCAATGTCGTCTCCAGTTGGGTAAGTCATATGATGACCATGTGCTATCTGATTTGTCTGGGACAGTCCCTTCATGTCTGTTATCTCATTGTACTTATTACTCTCAAGAGTGTCCCAGTTTGGACAGTAAATGAAATAGCTTTCTAAGCCCCAGACACAGTGCTTCTATGTCTTTCCAAAATTCAATTTTTTCCGCTCAGGTGGGAAGGTGTTCAATTCACACAAATCTGATTTTGTTATGTGCTCCATAGCTAATTATAAGAAAATCATAGGAGACACATTTATGGATCTTTTTTTATGAAAACACAGTCATAAGCAATGTATAAAGGAAAAGACTATTTTTCTCCTTTGAATGAATAATGTTCAATCAGGAATAATCAATATTTATTGAACACCTATTATGGGTTAAGCACCGTGTTCAGATTCAAGTTTCTTGCTCATACTAGCACTTATTTTTTAGTACTTTGATTTTGTCTGTAATGCCTGGTTCTGATTTTTATTGATCTCTAGGTTATTTAGATTTTCTTTCCCTTTCCTCCTTTAATTATTAGAAATAAAACCTCCCTTATTGTGTATGTGCATCAATATTCTACTTAGATTCTATTTATGCTACCTAGCAGAAGACAAGTTGGTGTCTGGTCTATGATACATCATAACAAAGATGTTTACATCTATAAAATCTGGAAAGGAGAGAGCTTCTAGAATAGAGGAAGGGACATTCCCCTCAAGAAGTGGTTATAGTATTTTTCCTTGCAGCATGTTGGGAGCAATGAGTGGACCAATAAGATGGGTGGAGGAATGTGGGGGGAAGCTAGTAGGGTGAATCTGTGCCTCCCCAAAGCCTTCCCTCCTCTGTCTGCCTAGCCACAGCTGGAGATCAGAGGCCAAGCCCTAAGGGATACCTGGCAGTTTCATTGAAGGCACAGAAAGAACATTGAAAACCAAAGGCCTTTCAGTCTGGGAAAGAGATAAAAGCTTTAATAACAGCCATGTGCCAAATGAAGGAAGGACTTTATAGGAATTTGGTCTAGAACCAAGGCAAAGACAAACAATAGAAAGGTGGAAGAATGGAGCTGGCAGGAGCAAATCCGATGGTCCCTGGCCAACTGGGTGAAGGAATAGGACAAAACTCTGTCCAGACTTTGGAGACAAAGGGCACAGGTTTCAGGCCTTCAGAATCTTGCCCCATCAATGAAATGATTTGAGCATGCTTTGCTTTTATATGTCTATTTATTTGTTTGTAAGTTATACATCTTTACCACAGTGATGATACAGCATATAAAATATAAAGTAAACACAAATGTAGATTTAAAAAAAAGAGAGACAAACTAAATGTAAAAAGAAGTTCTAATATTTTTCTGTTATGTATTGTCTTAGAATCCAGCCAGTATCTTAGGAGGGGCAGAGAGATCAGATCAGAAGAGGGGCCAAGAAGCTGCCTTGGGCAGCCCTCGGGAATTTTCAGGAGAATCTCTGTTGGGGGTGGTCCTTGAAAAGAGAACAGCAATTTCTATTTTCAGTTCCTGCTGATTTCTTGTGAGGCTAGCTGGCTGATTTTAATATGCTCTTTCCAGTTGACAATCTTTAAGAGCTACCAAGGGTGGGGTTAATTAATGGGGAGGGCGACACCGTAAGTGATGTGTGTTGGCATAAGCTTGGAAGGGGAGGAATTTGGTGTGAGTGTACCCAAGATGATGCACAGATCAGAAGAGAATCTAATGCAGCCTGTTTTCTCATGACAAAGTGGGTCATGAAGTAGCAAGGGGCTTTCCTCTTTTCCTTGGGGTGGGTGGTAAGAAGAGTGGGGCAGTCATGTTCCTTTTCTCCTTCTAGAAAATTATTAAAGACAAAGGACTCTATTAGAGTCTGCTGAACAGGCAAATAATAACCTTTTGTAATCGGCTTTGATTGATCTTAGATCCAGTCTGTGCCATCTTATGAACAGAGAAGCTAGGATGACCACATAGAAGTTTTCTTCTGCAAGTGTCTAAGTAGGTAGGAAGCTGATTCTAAGTATAAAGCCTTGGGAGGTATCTCTCCAACTGGAGAGAATTTTTCTAGGAGTACTCTTGATTTTCTTCCTATTAGGTTTTGAATTTCAAACGTACATAAGAGAAAATTTGCACCAAATTGTTTAATATATATATATTAATGTTCCCATTTGGGACCTCAGGTGCAAACGGTTGAGTTAATCACGGATTCATTCATGACCCCTCTTTATTTTATTTATTTTTCACCTTTATTTCTTTACCTAGTTTCCATTCTCCTGCCCTTCTTTTCTGTAGACACTCACTCTAATGTGTTATAACCACTATATATTGCTTATATATTTCTCTAGTGATGTTGACCTAGTTTATTCCTAGTCTCCATTACTACAAACAGCACTGTGATGAGTATTCTTGTTCATGTAACTTTATAGACCTGTGTTAGAGTTTTTATGGGATTGCTGAGTCATGAGGTATATGTTTATTTAATTTTGTTAAATGACAAATTGTTTACAGAGGATCTGTACTCATTTATATTCTTATCAGTAGTATATAAAGGCTCCTGTTTCCCTACATCTCTGACAATCTGATGGCCATAAGAGATAGCTGATTGTTTAAATTTGAATTTATATGATTATTAGTGAATCTGTATATCTTTTTCTATACTTGTGTAGTAGGTACTGTGATGTGTTGCCCAGATCCTCCTTCAGGAATGGACTTAATTCCTCCATCTGGGAATGCTTTTGGCTGGTGGCTGTCAGCTGTCAGCCCTTCTCAGAAATTACCCTTGGGAGAAGAGAGCTGCCTTGTCATATGCCCTTTCCAGAAGCAGTCTATATCCAATAACTGGTTTATTTGGAAGCACAGGCCCAAACCTCTCATCCTAACATGGGACAACTCAGAAGGGTCAGCCTACCTACAAGGTTCTCTATGGGATCAGGTGAAATTTTTGCTGAGACTGCCTTACAGCCCACTTTCTCCCTCTGTCCAATCCTGCCTTATTCCTTTCTTTCACATGTTGATCTCGAGAACATTCTCTAATAAATTTTCTTCATGCTAACCTCCGTTTCAGAATCTGCTTTCTTGGGAACACAGTCTTCAACAGTCATGCTCAAAGTGGGGCAGTTTGAGAAAGCACACACTAAGAGAGGATTCTAGGGCTAGATTATCCTCTGGCCTGCTGGCAATGAGTTACTGCCCCCCCCACTCCCCAATGGTGGTAGTGGGTCAGGGCTAGACTGATCCTATAAAAGGTAGCAGTGAAGCCATTAAACTTTCATCACTCGTAAACTAAAATGGGTGTACCAATGAAAAGAAATGCACTAGTGGGTGCATTGCAGCCAACATTTAGAAAATATGGAGGAGGGCGCCTGGGTGGCTCAGTCGTTAAGCGTCTGCCTTCAGCTCAGGTCATGATCCCAGGGTCCTGGGATCGAGCCCCACATCGGGCTCCCTGCTCAGTCGGGAGCTGCTGCTCCCTCTCCCACTCCCCCTGCTTGTGTTCCTGCTCTTGCTCTCTCTCTCTCTCTCTCTGTCAAATACATAAATAAATCTTTAAAAAAATATGGAGGAAATGATAATCATATGAACAATTAAATTACTTGGCTATTGCTAGGGGAAACTGGTGCTTTAGAAAAAGATAATGAATGGTCAAGATTGGTTAGTCAATAATTAAAGACTAAGTGTGAAAAAGAAGGCCTTTTTGGCTGTAGTCAGGGACCTGGCAGAACCTAGTATGGGTTCCTTTTTCTGTGAGGTAAGAGCTATCGTAGTGGGGAAAGCCAAACTCTGTAACTGTTACCACCTCATTAAAATAATAAAGAAAAAATGCAACCTTGGGAGGTCAGGGGGTGGGTGTCTCTCTTAGGGATCTATGTAATTCAGAAGTGGTCCCCATCATATTCCCACTTAATTCCCAAGTCTGGCACTTGCAAAGACCAGATGGACTCTGAAGGATGACGGTAGACTAGTACAAGTACCACCAAGTGTAGCCCCATTGCTTCCATACTGCCACATGTGGTATCTTTTCTAAAGCAGATTACTATTGACCTGAGGCATGTAGGATGCAGCCTTTGGTCTGGTAGTGCATTCTGTTTCAGCTCAATCAGAAAGGAGGATCAGAAACAGTTTGCATTGCCTTGGAACAGAAACTAGTATTCAGGGGCGCCTAGGTGGCTCAGTCGTTAAGCGTCTGCCTTCAGCTCAGGTCACGATCCCGGGGTCCTGGGATTGAGCCCCGCATCGGGCTCCCTGCTCAGCGGGAAGCCTGCTTCCCCCTCCCACTCTGTCTGCTTGTGTTCCCTCTCTCACTGTGTCTCTCTGTCAAATAAATAAATAAAATCTTTAAAAAAAAAGAAAGAAAGTATTCATTTACAGTTTATAAAGACAAATCTTAATAGTCACCTCTTTGTCATAATATAGTCTGAAGAGACCCACACTGTCTGGACATCCTGTAGAACATACTTTTCTATCACATCAATGACATTATGCTAACTTGACTAGATGTAGCAAGAAACAGTAAGTACATTGGAAACCACATTAAGGCATGTGCTTAAGAGAGTATGAGATGAACACTATGAAGATCCAGGGACTAATCATCTTAGTGAAATTTCAGAAATGCAGTGGTCTAGAACATGCCAAGACTTTCCATCCCAGACTAACAAAAACAACAGTAATTATTGCATCTCCTACTTCTCATCACAAAGAAAGAAATACAGTGGTCTTTGGGCTTGATGGCCATGTCTTCCACATGAGAGGCTGTCAGCTTTGCATGAGGCCCAGAACAGAAAAGAAGCTCTGTAGCAGGTCCAGGATGCTAGGCTAGCAGTCCTGCCAGTTGGGATACAGAATTCAGCTTATCCTGTAATTTTAGAGGTGTATGATGTGGGAAAAGATGCTCTGTGGATTTTATGGCAAGCCCTAGAGTTCTGGAGCAAAGGCATGCTATCTCTAGTGAATAATTATATGCCACCCAAAAATTAGCTCCTAGCCAGCTGCTGGACCCTGGTAGGGATGGAGCACCTGACAATGTGTTATCAAGTGACCATGTGGCCAGCACTTCCCATTATAAGATAGGTTTTGTCAGACCTGCCAAGTCATAAAGTTGGACAAGCCCAGCAGCTCTCCAATGTAAGATGGAAATGATACATCTGGGATCCAGCCCAAGTAGAACCAGAAGGCAAAGTTAGTTGCACAAGCAGGTGCTCCAGACTGTCATGTCATCCACACTGTTATACTACTACCTCTCTCTCAGGTCACATTTATGGGCAAATGAGAGGTCTCTCATGAACAGCTGACAAAAGAAGAAAAAAAGGTGAGCTTGGTTCACAGATGGATTGGCTTAATATATTTGTAAGCTGTGGTGGCTTAAAAATATGGCTGAAAAGTCTTTGACATTTTATGACCCTATATTTTGATGCTATCAAAAGATAGAGTCCAATTTTCCTCAGCTTGAATACAGGCTGGCCTTAGTAACTCAGTTCTAACCAATAGAATAAGGTGGAAGTGATGCTAAGTGATTTCCCTCCTGGATTTTTCTTCTTCTTGAGATGCTTGCTCTTGAACCTAGATACCATGTTTTGAGAAAGCGAAATATCTTTATTAAAAGGCCATGTATAGGTCTTGCAGCTGCTTTAGCAGCTGAGGTCCCAGCCAACAGTTAGCATCAACTGGCAGACATGTGAGTTAAAAGATTTCTCATGATTCTGTTCCCTAGATTTCAGCTGTCTCACTTGTTCCCACCAAGTTCTGCTCAAATTTTAGACATGTGAGAGGAAAAAATGTTATTTTGAACTACTACATTTGGGTTAGGTGGCACTAGATAACAGGAACAGAAGCTCCAATATAGCTCCCATTGGATTGGATTAAATCCAGTCATGGATGGATTTAAAATGTAGTTGTAAGGGGAAATCTTCCTAATGGGCTTAATTTTGGGTGGTTCATCTGGTATATCGTCTTCATCTACCAAGGTTTGAGTATATACGGACTTATGTGCAGTAGCAAATGACTTGGACAGTTTGTCAGGGACCGGCTCCGAAAGAATGCTTGGAGGACTGGGAACACAATCTGGGGTAGAGGCATGTGAGTTGACATAGGGGAATAAGCATGAAAAGTGAAAATCTTATAATATGCTAATGCCCACCAGAGAGCATCTACCATGGAGGAAGCACTAAATAATCAAGTTGACACAATAATTTGGCCAGGTGGTGTGAACTGGCCTCTGTCACTGGCTATCACAGTGATGGCACAGTGGACACACAAATGAAATAGCCATGGTGACAGGGAAGGAAGCTAAGCTTGGGCTCAATAGTCTGGGCTCTTACTAAGGCTGTTCTAGCTACTGTCACTGCTGAGTTTGAGCTGCCAGCAACAAAAACCAACACTGAATCTACACCCCCCCCCCACCACCAATTTGGAACTGTCTCTTGAGGCATGACTTGATGGCAAGTTGAGTATCTTGAACCTCTCCACTGTGAGGACATCAATTCATTTTTACTAGAATTGGCATATATTCTTTTTCTCTTGTAGTCTATGCCTGCACCACTATGTGAGGATTTATAGAGTGTTTCATCCACCTGCGTGGATCCCACATAACCTCACATCAGACCAATGGGCTCTGTTTCACCAGGAAGTGGGGCTTCTATTATAGAATCCAGAGAGGAAGAAGGTATTTAGGATTCAGAAGTTTCACCTGGGTATGTCTTTACTACTTTGCCCAATTTTGATGTAAATGAATACTTACAGCTGCAACAGAAAGACTTGAGCAGGAGTTAAGACCCCTCAATAATGAGGGACTGGGTCATCCCATCCGGTAAGTCACCTAGACCAGGAGAGTCTCTGAGAGGGAAAGGAATCTAGAGTAGAGAGTAAAGAGGGGAAAAAATGAGAATCATTTGGTGCCCTAAGACAAGTTGTAGTTGTAGAGCTGTGGGTCATCCCACTAATCTTTCTTTTTTATGTTTCCTGCTAGAAAAGAGGCCCACTGGCATGCTGCAATTGCTGCATGCAGAACTTATAAAAAGAAATGGATCTAAATGGTACAAGGGATGGACCACAGCAGATGCTGTGATATGCCATCTGGATCCTGCTTCAAGACTGAAGGACTTATTCCCCCAAGTTCCTGGGAGTTCTGCTGGTCAATGGCTTTCAGCAATCAGCACTGTTTTTGGTAATTGCCCTTGGCTGAAGAGAGTTACCTTGCCCAAAGTCACTGGCTTCCAGAATAGTCCTCATTCAATGAGTGGTAAATATAAGAATATAAAGTCTAGTCCTTTTGTCCCAATTCAAGACTATTCTGGGGGCACCTGGGTGGCTCAGTCGTTAAGCATCTGCCTTCGGCTCAGGTCATGGTCCCAGGGTCCTGGGATCGAGTCCCACGTCGGGCACCCTGCTCGGCGGGAGGCCTGCTTCTCCCTCTCCCACTCCCCCTGCCTGTGCTCCTCTCTCACTGTGTCTCTCTCTGTCAAATAAATAAATAAAATCTTAAAAAAAAAAGAGTATTCTGAAGCACTGTCTATTCTAGTTATCTGTCAAATAGATAGATATATCAAATCACTGCTGCAGGGGTTCTGTGACTGAGGAATTTGGGAGGGGATCAAAGAAGTTATGGCCTAGGGTCTCTTACATGATTTCCATCAGATAATGGCTAGAGCTAAAAAACAGAGGGCTAAGACAGCTGGAGTTTGGCTGAGCATCTCTCTCTCTCTCTTTGTGTAATCTCGGTCTTGCCATTCGCTTTCTTCATATGGGTTAGTTGGGGCTTTCTTATAACATGGTGGTCTCTGGCTAGTCAGATTGCTTATGTGGCAGCTAAATACTTCAAGAATGAGTATTGAAACAAACAATCTGGAAGCTACATTTCCTTTTATGACCTAGCCTTGGAAGTCATGTATTCATTATTTTCTGTTGGCTGATATAGTCAGGAAAGCTTACCAGTGTTTGAGGAGAAGGGATGTAGACCCTTCTTTTCCATGGGAGGAATATCACGGTCACCTCATGAGAACATGTGGCATAGGAGATTGCAGTCATTTTTGGAAAATAGAATCTGCCACACTATTCCAGCTTTGGACTCTCCTCAGGTGGCCCTATGGACTAAATTGTGCCCTAGCCCTCCACCCCCCCCCAAATTCATATCTTGAAACCCTTATCTCCAGTGTGACTATATTTAGAGATAGGGATTTTAGGAGGAAATTAAGGTTAAATGAAGCCATAAGGGTGGAGTCCTAATCCTATAGGACTCCTGGCCTTATAAGCAGAGGAAGAGAGAGATTCTTTTTCTCTGCACATAACTCAGAGCAAAGGCCCTGTGAGGACAGAAAGAAGGCAGCTGTCCACAAGCCTAAAAGAGGGCTCTTACCAGAAACGAACCTTGCCTGACCTTTATCTGGGACTTGTAGATATAGAACTATAAGAAAATAAATTTCTGTTGTCTAAGCAACCCAGTGTGTGGTAATTTGTTATGGTAGCCTTAGCAGACTAAGATAGATGGGCTGAGTCATTTTTTGAGATTGCACTCCAGACCCACTTCTCCCTCTGCCCAATCCTTCCTTCTTTTCCACCACAGGTGTTTATCCTGACAGCACTTCCTGATAAACTTTTTCCATTATAATTTTCATCACCTAGTCTTTCTTCCAAGAAACCTGACCTGCAACAACCTGATTTAGGTTTCTCCTTCCGTGAAACACATGATAATGTTCCTTACTCTAAGGAACAACAATTTTCTTATTGATTTCCAGGAGTTCATAATGTATCCTAAATATTAATCCTGTTTCAGTTTTAGAGATTACAAATATTTTTTCCCAAACTGTCATCTGTTCATTAACTTTGTTTATGATGCTCTTTATTTTATAGACATCTAGATGTTTTGGGCATCTACTTTAAGAGGTCCTTCCCTATCCCTAAGTTTCAAGTATATTCTGTACATTTTCAGATCTTTGTTCCATTTGGCATCCACGTTGAATATGGCATATGTAGAAATTCAAGACTGTTTTTCTCTCTAGGGTGTATGTTTTCCCTATATTATTTTCTTTTTTATTATGTTCAATTAGCCAACATACAGTGCATCATTAGTTTTTGATATATCATTTCCCTTTCTCCCTGATAACTTTTATGTTCTATTGATCAATTTTCTTTTACTATTTTTTAATGGAAGCTTTTTATGATAAAGCATTCTCCTTTTTCCTTGATCCTCTTTTTTTTCAAAACTGAACTGGTTATTTGTGTACCTTTTTACTCTACAAACATTTTAGAATAAATTTGTAGAGTTCCTAAAAAATTTTCTGCTGGGCATTTTTATTGGAATTACATTGCATGTGAAGATAGATTTGGGGAGGGTTGACATCTTCACTATTAAGTCATTCCACCAATGAACATGGTATAACTCTTCATCTATTCAGGTTATTAAAATGTTTTCAACTGTGGTAGAACTGAGACTCCTTATCTAATGATACCTCTCTTATTCAACTGTTATTCATTTATCAAGGCAGACTTTGGAGACCTAAGCAGATTTAGAAACCTACATTGTTCATCTGATACTTTTTCTAGAAATAATAAATAAATAAGTAGTCTCCCATAGTTATTTAAAGCCTATTGTTTAGTTAATAAAAGATAAGCAGTTGATATATGGAAAAAAACTGTGAGCAATGCCTTTTGAAAACACTAATCCAAATGTTCTTAAGTGTAGGAAAAGATTCTCAACTTCACCCATAATTAGGGAAATGCAAATTAGAAAAATAATGATGTACCACTATTTTACCTATCAAATGGACAATTTTGAAAGTTTGATAATAATCTATATTAACGTGGTGTGAGGAAGCAAATATTCATATACATTGTTTGTGAAGATTCCAGATTGATGCAAACTCTTTGGAGGGAAATTTCTCAATGTATTTCAAAGTTAAAAATACACATAACATTTGAACTTGTGGTTCTATGGGTGGAAATTTATCCTTCAAGTGTACTTGCACTTCTGTGCAAAGTTGTATAAAGAAGGCTATTCATTATGGCCTTATTGATTGCAACAAAAGGCCGAAACAAGCTAAATGGCCATCAGTAGGTATGGCTAAAAAATTCTTTGTGCTTGTACACCCACATAACAAAAAATTATTTGAGTTTTGAAAATAATTAGGTACATCTCCTTTCTGTGGTATGGAGTAATCGTGAAGACTGTTAAGTGGAAAAGCCACAATGCAAAATATGTGTAAAGTATACCTCAACTGTACAAAGCAAAAAGGATGCATTAATATACATGTTTGCATTCCCATAGAATATCTCTGGAGTGATAATTAAGAAACAGATAATAGTGGTTGCCTCTGGGAAGGACAGCTGGGAACTGAGGATGGAGGTAAGAGGAAGACTTTCTTTACATTCAAGATCTCTTGGGTGCCTGGGTGGCTCAGTTGGTTAAGCGACTGCCTTCGGCTCAGGTCATGATCCTGAAGTCCCGGGATCGAGTCCCGCATCGGGCTCCCTGCTCGGCGGGGAGCCTACTTCTCCCTCTGACCCTCCCCCCTCTCATGTGCTCTCTCATTCTCTCTCTCTCAAATAAATAAATAAAATCTTAAAAAAAAAACTCTTTGAACTGTTTGATTAATTTTTTAATGATATCTACATATTAGTTTGAAAAGAAATTAATTAAAACAATTCTATAACTTAGTTTATCTTCTCACATAAGTTGTAGAATCTTATCTCATATTAAGGAGGTTTTTCTGTATTTAGATTTGACCTAAAGATTTTGTCTTGTCAGTTTATCATATGGCCTTGTGTCCTTTTCTGCACATTCAAAGAGATTATTAGCAGAAATGTTTTTCTAGTAAAAATGGGAGGAAAAAACCCATGATTTAAAAGTCTGTAGCAATGGTAACTCCTTCTAGTTGAAGTGCATGGGGACTGGAATCATGTTTCATTCCATTTGAACAATACTGAAGGGAATCTGAAGAATTCCTAATGGACATGTGTTCTGGGCTGAATTGTGTCCCCTCCCCCCATTCATAGGGTGAAATCTACTCCATACAACCTCAGAATGTGATTGTATTTTGAGATAGGGTTTTTCAAGAAGTAATTAAGTTAAAATGTGGTCATTAGGGTGAACCCTAATCCAATGTTACCGGTGTCCTTATAGGAAGAGGAGATTTGACACAGGTATGGAGGTAAGACCATGAGAGGACATAGCAAGAAGGTGCAAGCCAAGGAGGGAGGCCTCAGGAGAAGCCAGTCCTGCCACCATCCTGACCTCAGACTTCCAGTCTCCAGAACTGTAAGAAAATAAATTTCTGTTGTTTAAGCCACCTAGTTTATGATACTTTGTTATGGCAGCCCTAGAAAACTAATACGACGTGATAACTCAAAGCAATCTTATGTAATGGAAAGAAAGTAATGATATCAAATATTTAATAGATGAACTTTTCTAGGACACTAGTTTTGGACTATTTCAAATGGACTGACCCAAACAGTCGTTCTGGAACTTTTTCAGGGGATCAGGGCCTCACCTCCAATAATTAGCATTTTGAATTTCAGTGGGATGATGGCAGAGTGAAGGTCAACATTGGTGAAACCAGATAGAAATAGATGTTGTGAATGTGGGTGTAATCTCAAGCCAAAATCACTGGAAAATAGGGGAATCTTGGTGATATTGCAAGTGATGCTTTAAGACAGGTAACAGAAGAGTCTAATTTATACATTAGGCAGATGGGTGACTGCAGGTGGAAATCTTTCTCTCCTAGAAAACATTTCAAAAAAATATTCATAGCCATTCCTAAAAATAAGAATGAGAACTGTCTGTAAACCAGAAAAAAGGGGGCACCCTAAAAAGATGGCAGTAGATGGGCAACCCTCACTGCCAGGCCAAAGCAGATGCTGCTGATAAAAGGCTAGGTTAATGTCACTGCTCAAAGTCCACTCCTGCAGAAAGGTCACTCTATCAGGAATTATCACAACTCAGGATACATGCTGGAGAGTTCTTCTACAGAGTGCCTGCTGGAGATCCTTTTCTAATTTCAGCTGCAACAGCCTCGTATAGTTGCATGCATGTCTAGATACACATTGAGCAGATCCAACCTTAAGCGCATATCTTCTCGGATATGCCCTAGGGCATTCTGCCAAACTAAGGGAAACATCTTGGCCCATGGACAAACACAGTCCAAAAGTATGAGGGTGTCAGCAGTCCCAGGGGCAGCCTTCAACAAATGGGGGATGGAAATCCTTTAGCAAACCATTCAAAAGATTCTTTGTGCTTCTCAGAGGTCCTGGGTGAACAGAACAACCTCCAAATATTCCCTTACATTGGCTTTTCCTGTTTATCTATCTTGCTTTGCTCTTTTGCTTGTGCTTCTTAGGATTTCTTTAAAAAAAATTTCTTATACCACCTTCTCAAGCTCTATTTTGAGGAAACCTAAACTAAGACTGAATAACCAAGAATTACCTACTATCTGTTGATGGGCAACACAATGAAAGAAAGACGATTGTTAGCACATATAGAAAATTTTCACACCAAAAAGATGAGAAATAATAAAAACAATCCAAAAATGATCTTAAGAATATATACTATCATCAGAGGGATAAAGGAATTTTTCCAAACATGATATATGAACAGGAGATTATTAAACTACAAGAAGTACTTAAGAAATAAGATCTGGCAGTTACAGTTTCTTAAAGATGAAAACGGTGATTGTTGAAATAAAAAATTCACTAAGTGGGTTGAATAGCATACTGGATACACTTGATGAATGAATCAATGAATTTAAGTGAGGGGAGTTATTCTCTCTGTGAATGTAGCCCAATGACATGAAGTTTGAAATTTCAGATATGAAGGGGAGATTTGAAGTTTCACCATTTGCTGAGTAGGACTTATGAGACAACTAGAACTGGGATAGTGAGGCAGGAGGGAAGTCTACACAGGAAGAAATCATTCTAAGGATTTCCATAACTGAAGAGAGACTTCAAATCAAGAGCCCATCAGATGCCATGCAGAATGAATTATAAACGAGAACATGCATGCATATATGAATGAATATTTCAGGGACATAAATTTGAGCAACTTCGTTTGATTCTGATTCACTCTAGAGTTATTTATGTTTTTATGGTTGGGTGGTTTCAAATGATACAAACTGTTTTTATTCTGGAGAAAAGACTATTGACAGCAAGAGAAGCAAATTGAAATGAATGTTTAAGTAATGACCAGCTAAATTGAAGTTTTAAGCACAATCTCATTAATTCTGGCCAGGAAAAATTCCTACCTATTCTCTTTATTAAGGGATTGGACAATAAAAATATCTGTGTATTAATAAATCTGATCCTTTGGATGAAGGAAAAATGACTTTCAGAAAGATCACTGCGGGTCACCTTCCTGGATTTAATTGGACCCTGTTAAGATGAATGAAGGCAGCTCTATGGAGCAGGCTGCCACTGCTGGTTGTAGAGTTTGCTTCCTACGTCAGTCTCATTTCCCCCCTTAATCGATGAAATGGAGAGTGGTGGTCTATACAACCGATTCAATGGCTCGTCTTTGGGTGCCAATTATTTGCATGGTGGCTATGCCTACATGATACCAAAACAATTGTTCACCGCAGTTACAAAAAGAAAGCAAGCACACTGGCTAGGTTATATAGACAAAACATTTGTGCGTGTTGAATTTTTCACCCTTCGATTGGTTGATTTGATATTGTGCAGGCACAGCCTGTCCTTGGCATTGAGGTGCTTTTGTTTCCATTGTGCCTGCTTTGTAGGCTGCCTTTCCTTTATGTAGAGGGATCTGTTTACCTGACTGGTCTTTTGACACCCTAGCAGTGTTGTCTCTTTCTCATAGCTAAGTACTGAAGAAGGGCAAATCCATATGTTCCCCACAGTCTGATCCTCTCTTGCCATGTTAAGCAGTCTCTGACCTGAATCTGGAGGAAAGCCTTCCCTGAGCTCTGGTAGAACTGAGCGACCAGAGGTAGTACACACGCTTTACCATATCTTAAGGGGAGCAGCAATTTGTCCGTGATGTTTGATGGCTTTCTTTATCTTAACACAAAGATCTCTGGGGCACACTATGGTCTCTCAACGTGTCCCTATTTAACTACACTCCTTAATTTTAGCTGCTTGGGCTCAGCTAACCAAATGGTGGCAGAGATGTGTATAGGCGACCTTAAATCATTCTGATTTTCCCAAGTCCCTCTGCAGTTTTTGGATGGAACATATGGCAATGTTATGTCTATTTGAAAAAGCCTTTGCATCATATGTTTATACAACTGCTCACTATCCCAAGACAAAAATTCTTTTCCTGTTATTGCCCATTTGCTGACTAAAGAAATTATCCTCTTTATGTATTCTGGTACTTTACCTTGATATCTTACATGTTTAATTATGTAGCCCTCAGTCCATAATCTGTATCTTCATCATCTAAGGCCATTTTGTTTCTGTGAATCCAAAGCTTAATGGTATGTTGGGAGATAAAGAAGAGATATTTGAAAAATTCTACTGTTACTCTTTTGAAGATTTTTTTTTTTAAATCATAGAATCACAAGTAACAGAGTCAATAGGGAAAGATCAGTAAATTCTCAGATGTTTCTTATACATTTCTCAATGAAGTGCTACTAAAAATGATAATACCTTGAACCTCTTATACCAAATAATCCAACTTTGACTTCACAGTTTATATACAAGATAATGAGAATGGTTCCACTTACCCTATAAATGCAGTCACCCCAAATGCTGCAGAGTGGAATGTTGTGGTCATTTGACCCTCATCGGCTCCAAACTCCATAGAAGAGAGGCAAGAAGAGCCTTGGAAAATCCAACTGAACCTAATTTTTAGACAATAAAACTGACTGTAGGAGAACAGTAGTGAGAATCAGCAATCATGGAAAGTTCATAATCTAATATGGGCCATAGAACAGCCTATGAGTCCTGTTGGAGGTTTTTCTTATAAAGGAGATTTACAACTTGCCCCCCGCCCCCCGCCCTGCCCCCAATTTAATGCCCTTCAACCATTTCCAGGAATACATTTTTCTCTTGGAGATCCTCTGTACTGTATGCCTTTTATCATGTCACAGCTGGGTGAATGATTCTAACTGGAATTATTTCCTGTTTCTATGATACGAACTTGCCTCTATTGCACTAATGGAATCAATGTCAATTTTAGCCCATAATTTTCATGAGAGCTTATCAGGAGTGTTGAGATGGGGCAATGCAACATTTAAATATTTTAAGGTTGAAATTTGACAATTACATGGCCATTCATTACTTTGTGAATGTTTTGCTGAGGTCTCAAGTCAAAGTGTCTTTGAAATGTGAAGCTTAAACTGGTTGACCTGGGAACTCCTTGGAAGAAGTTCTAGTACATTAGCTAATGCAGTACTAAGTCTAACCTGAATTGGGCATCACGTTTTGCATGCAAACCAAAGGTATCGGATTTGTGGCTTTTGCTAGCATTGTAGAAAGGGTTTTTTAAAAATACATTTCTTGATAGTGCAAAACTAGCAAAAGCCACAAATGGATGGGTTTGCTTCTCATGGAAAATGTTTTGCATCCTGGAGCTCTGGTAAGCCTCTACAGTACTTTGTGGTTTGCAATTCCAATCTCAGAGCAGGTCTGTTATCATCTTAGTTCCTTGAGAAGCTGAACAAGTCCCACATAGACCACCAGAGTGGTCTATGGGATCTTGCCCATCTCTTCGGTGGGCTAATGTTTCTCCATCAGTTTCCAGCTTCATAACAATAGGACCAAAAATCATACTCAAGAAAGCAATTTGTCTACCCCAGATGAGTAGACGGTGGGAATGTCAGACATCAGTGTATCTAAAGGTGGATTCAATGGTAAAATGAAATGGATCAGTCAAGCTAAAAGAGAGAAAGTAGCAGCTATTAGAGGCCATGGCCACAATATTTGAAAATTCATGCAACATCAGCCATATTTGGACAAAAGTACATAAAGTATGTAACAATTTGGGACAACCTATCTTTCAGACTATATATTTTCTGTTGTCTTGTCTATTTATCTATACACCAAGAAAATAAATGAGAAGGCTCTAGATTATCTATCTTATTTAAAGAGAAGAGGTAGAGATAGGGAAAAAAAAGTGCTAAGTTTCCTTCTACCTTATGCTTTCAAAAAACCATGGTCTAAAATCTTGATTCACTGCATTGCTGACCTTTGATCTAACCATTGGCATTCACTTTTGATCGCCAAGTCTAAGGGTCCTATCTCTCTACTTTTTGTTGCTAGTGACCTTTTCAGTCTCATTAAAAGAGTGGACTCAAGAAATTGGGAACAAAGAGAGAAAGGAAATGCAAATGAGTTAGGTCTGTTCTATTCTTTAACTTACACATTGATAAGAGATAAAATGGGGAGAGGCCCGAAACAGTTAGTTAAAAACAGTCTTTAAATTATCTGTGGATTTATTGATTTGTTTTACTTCTATATAGTTGACTGAAAATTGGTCATGTGTAGAGCATACATGCATTTATTACATTCCAGTTTCTATGTATTGTTTAAGACATTGATCAAAGGATGACTTACTCACAAAGTATAACATTATACCTGTGATAAGCAGTAGCAAGGAGATGCACATGCTTAGTGAGCATATGATAAAGAACCATTAGAGAAGGCAATCGAAGAGTGATTACTGGGCTGGATCTGCGGGATGGAAAGAAGCTAATTGGACCAAGCTGAGGGCAGAAGAACGTTCCAGGCAGAAGGAGTAGCATGTGCTATATGGCTTTGTGGTATGTGGGAGCTTGGTGCTCTTGAGAAAAATGAAGATACAGCAGCACTTCCAGGAATGATTTATGCTCCTGGAAAATCACTGTGTTGGTGCAGAATGCACATCCCCCCCCCCCCCACCTGCCCCAGATATCTTGGCCAATATAATATTCATGGAAAAAAATAGGAATAAAAAGAAGGTCAAAAAGGCTGTTTGGTTCACATCACTAATTGTACCACCATGTTAGAACAAAGACCTAACCTAGAAAATTCAGTATGCTTTGTGTAGGCCCCTTTTCCCATTGAATCTCATTAAGAATGACCACAACAAACCAACCAACCAACCAAACAACCAATAAACAAACAACAACAAGAAATGCCAAACCTCAGCATTTCAGTATACAAGAGTCCAATTCAATATAAAAGTATATTTTACTTGGAAATGGGACTGCTGTTTTCCAGCCAATTCCCAGAATTGATTTTGAACCCTTATCACTTCAAAAATCGGGAAACTTTCCATCAGTTGCAAGCCCTGCAAGAAAAAATCACACGGTTACTTTCTTGGAGATGAAAACTAGATCCAGGGGTGCCTGGGTGGCTCGGTCGGGGTTAAGTGTCATGATCTCAGGGTCCTGGGATCAATCCCTGCATCGGGCTCTCCACTCAGCTGTGAGTCTGCTTCTCCCTCTCCCTCTGTGATCTCTGTCTTGCTCGCTTTTAAATAAATAATAAAATAAAAGCTTTTTTTTCAAAAAAGACAACTAGATCCAGCCTTCACTCTAGACCCTACGTATACAAATCAAGAAAAGCATGGGGTGGTGCAGGACCGTGTAAATTAGCTGGTACTCCATCCGAAGAAATATGCAAGGCTGGGGCAGCAGAATTGCCACCACTGGACTGCAGAATGTCAAATCATACCATGCAAGGAGGGGGAAGTCAGTGCTACGGATGCTGTCTCAATGAGAACGTCAGTGGCCTCTGCCTGGGTGGTATTTCCTGGAGAGTCTCATCTGGGCATCTCATGAAAGTTTTCCAAATTGGGGCCATCCTTTTGTCACTACCAGCCAAAGCTGCTTTTCTTGTGGAAGTTTTCATGGCAGGATTACTGCTTAGCATCTGTCACAACCAACACAGAGAATCTCTGAGAACCTCTGATCATTTGTATCCAAGTAATGAGGTTGTCCTTCTTAAGAACGTGAAGCCTGAATTGTATGCTGACTAGGGGAAAATGTCTGACTGTGGCAATCAAGCTTTGTTTTTTTTTTTTTTTTTCCTTTTTCCCCTCTCCCAAAGCTTGTATAATTGATGATTCTTCCTGCCAGGGTATGTTTTTAAGCACAAAATTCATTTTAATAGCATTTTTTGCTTATTAAACAAACCACTGTGTTTTTTCCCCTCCCTGTTTACTTCCACAGCCAGAATCACAGAAGCACAAAACAAATCAGCCTAATTTTGCCATGAACTTTGCTTTTGACATCTTTCTGTTTTTCAAAGAGAATAAATGTGCTGTTACTTGACTGCTCTCTTTCAGACTGAAGAAATGGAGAGCTATTTTTGAAGCTCCTTAAATCAGAGGCTATGGCTTTTTACAAAAGCAGCCCCACAGGACATCAAGACTGTGTTTGGAAACATATGTGATAAAAAAAAAAAAGAAGAAACAAACCGTAAAAATGAACTGGGATCACCTTGTAATTGGGCAGAGAGGGCTTCCTGCTGCTCTCTGTGTTTTTCTAAAAGCCATTGCTTCTGCATTTCTCACCTTTTGCTGTAAGAGATTGTACACAAAATCTCCAATTGCCAAGCAAATCACAGCCGAGAGTCAGACCCCCTGTTTGGAAGAGACCTTTCTCCCCTCAATATTCTCTTTTATTGATGTTATGGAAAGAAATTAGAGATACACAAAGAATCAAGGGTAGTTATACTGAAAAGGCAAGTCTTACACAAAGAACCCTGAGCGAGGTCTTACAATATGCCAGCATCCACACGGGGATGACATCAGACAGCTCAGTAAAGTTTAATTGTTTCACTGCTGTGCTTCCAGGCAGACACCTTGCATGCCAATGGAGGGCAAGTGCCTTGTAAATAAAATGCATCATTATTATTTTACTTAATATCACGAAATAGCTGTTAGCTCCCCAGCCAGCGGAGGAGCAGGGAAGTCTGTGGTGCAGTATGTCTTGGGAATGACACATCCCCCCATCTCAGCCCAGAATCTACCCGCGACTCTTAGGGAGAACTTCTGTAAGTGTTCCTCCTCTTCAGTTTCTCCTTCTCCGAAGTGGGGTCAAAAAATAATCCCTATACCTCCCTTTCAGAGCTCAGTGCAGCAGGGATCATTGAATATGTGTATGGTTATTAACCACAAATAACATTTATTGGCCACCCACCATTTTAATGGCTCTGGTTGAGGAATAATATAAGGATTTATTTAAAATGTAAAGATAGCATGATTGATTTTTAAGATGTTTGCCATCTTTGAGTTGTATTTTCCAGAACAATTTTGACAGCAGTCCAATTTTTCAGGTGTGCAGGCAGAGAAAATTATTAGCGTGAAAATCTGTGAGAATTTTAGAATGTGGCGAGTCTTCGGTGAGAAGGCTCAGGTAGAAGAGATAATCTCTGGTTATGCTGGGATGGTCTGTCTAGTTACAATTTCTTGTCACACACATATCCTCGCTAAAACATAAAGTTAAGGGAAAGTTAAGGGAAAAAATGCTTTTTTTGAAAAATATTGTGTACAGAGGCATACAAAGGGTGTAAGAATAGCACCCAGGATGAGAAAAGTAAACATCTGTAGGAGTATGCAAGAATAATAAAATGTATGCATATATAATATGTCTCTTGTCCTAAAATGAATACATTGTTGAAGTTTACTCTCTTCGTATGGGACTAGCAGTTTTTTGCATGCATACAAGCCTAAAGCATGTACAATTTACATTAGATGTTCCAAATATATTTTACAATGAGTGAAGCATAAGCTGCAAAATTATGGGGCAGGAAGATTATATCCTACTTTTTTTTTAAGTAGGCTTTAAAATTTACTGTATTTTTCCCACACTTTAAAAAAAAAACACCTTCTTGTGATGCTAGTGAGTTACTGTTTTCATCCATATGTTTATGGCATGTAAACTTCCCTGTATGGATGGATAGACAGGAACGTTATTCTTGGAATTTGTTGACAACATGGGTACGATTTTTCACTTCACCTATTCTCAGGGAATTCTGCAAAGTCATAAATTCAATGTTAGCTGGCTACAATGTTTCTAGAAAAAAAACTTCACACACCCAACTTCAACATAGTGTATTGCTTGATTCCAAAGAAATCTTCATGGCATATTGGAAAATGAATGCATTTTGGCTGCTCTACTGAAGACAGGTCCTCTTGCTGATGGTAGAAACAGCAGCTAGACTTGAATTCACCCTCTGTGCCATTGGTGATGCTTTATGTACAGCTTTATCGTTTTGTGTGCATGAATGTGTGGTGGACAGGACAAGACTCCAGAATACAGGGAAAGAGAATATCCAGATACAGAGAAAGAGGGAAGTTAGGTAGGAAAAAAGAGACCTTGCTGGATAATGGGGCTGAATGCCCTCTTCTGCATGCTCACTGAAGAAGTTTTCCAGGGACAAATGCTGGTGCTTTATGGTCCAATTCAACTGCCCCTGGCTGTGTTCAGCAGCTATCTATCATAGAATCTTTTTCTCCATTTTTTTCCCCTCCTGACTTCATGTTCGGTTAACACCGGTTCTGTTCCTTTAGGATATACCTGCCATCTTGAATACTCTCAGAGATCTTTCCTCCTCTTTTCTGACATATACAGACTTGGCTCAGAGATATTTTGCAGCAAATGATTCTTGGCCCCAGGGATCTTTCTAATGCCCCCTGTTTGCTCTTCTGATAATTAGATGGGTGCCTTTTTAGGTATCTATATGCTATACTCTCTTTTATTTGCTGGAAATTCAAAGCTGAAAGAAACCGAGGGGATCTGCCCTTGAGCTCACAGTTCAGTGACAATCATCACCAATGCATTATTACAGCATGTGCTATAATCCAGGTGCTCTGGGGACATGAAGGACAGGGTGGTGGAGTGCCTATGAAGGCTGGGAAGGCTTCACAGAGGAGAGAACACTTGAGTTGGGTTTCTGCTAGAGTTTTAAGGTCTTCTTTGAAGATCAAATGCTACCACTCACGTCTCTTTCATTCTAGGGGTCTGACTGTTGGGGTTTTGCATACAAAAAATTGAGCCATTAGCGAGGATGTGGAGAAAAAGGAGCCCTCGTGCACTCTTGGTGGGAAGGCAAACTGGTACAGCCACTGTGGAAAACTGTGGAGGTTCCTCAAAAAATTAAAAACAGAACTACTTTATGATCCAGCTTTTGCACTACTGGGTATTTACCCCCCAAAATACAAGACCACTTATTCAAAGGGACATATGCTCCCTTATGTTTATAGCAGCATTATTTACAATAACCAAGATATGTAAGCAGCCCAAGTGTCCGTTGATTGACACATAGATAAAGAAGATGTGGTATATACATATATATATATATATATATATGTAGACAGATAGATAAAGATAGAGATAGAGATATATAATGGAATATTATTCAGCCATAAAAAGAATGAAATCTTGCCGTTTGCAATAACATGGATGGAGCTAGAGAGTATAATGCTAAGTGAAATAAGTCTGTCAGAGAAATACAAATATCATATAATTTCACTCTGTTCACCCTGTGGACGTTAGGCTCTCCTCCATCAGATTAGCTGCTGCCAAACTCTTCTGTCTTTGAGGGGGAGAAGGTCAGGAATGGAGAGGAAGGTGCAGTGCCATCCCAAAGATTTCTGTGGTATGTCTCTAAGGGAAGATGCCAGAAAGTGAAGAGAAGGAGGATTCTCCCTCTCTATGTGCAGGGCGGGTAAGTGTTTGTCAGGGAAATCAAAGGGAAGCAATAATCTGTTCAATGGCGGCTGCATGATAAACCCAGGGTATTTGGGAAAGAGACGTCTTTTGTATGTGAGGGGAGTAGAAGAGAAACTGTAGAAGATAGGACAGAGAATGTAGGCTTGGAAGACATTTTGAAGAGTTTGAAAATTATGCTAAGTACTGTGGGCTTAATTCTATTGGCCAAGTGGAATCATTACAACAGGGAAGGGACACTGTCATATCTGTGTGTGCATGTGTCTGTGTTTAATAAATTTTTATTTTGAAATAGTTTAAGACCCACAAGAAATGACAAAAATAGTTTAGAGAGTTCCATGTACACTTTACCCAGACACCCCCAATGATAATATCTTACATAAGCATAGTATATTGTCAACAGCAGGAAACTGTCATTGGTACAATATTATTAAATTCAGGTATAAGCCTAGGTTATTCAGATTTCACAAGTTTTTATATAAGCTTCTAAAAATGTATATTTCTATGAAAATTTATCTTGTGATTAAATTATCCTTCATGTTATCTCTTAAGAGTCCTATTCTTTCCCCAATTTCAAGTCTGGTAACCACTGGTCTCTTCTCATCCTTATGACTTTATTTCTTGGAGATAGCTATATAAACAGAATTGTACAATATATAACCCCTGGAGATTGGCTTTTTTTCACTTAGCATAAGTGCCTTGAGATACATCTAGGTGGTTACATATATCAAGAGTCTGTTCCTTTTTATTGTGGAGTAGTGTTTCATTGTATGGGTGCAGAACACTTTGTTTATCCATTCACCTGTTAAAGGACAATTGACTCATTTCCACATTTTGTCTATTACAAATAAAACCTCTATAAATATTCCTGTGTAGGCTTTTTCTGTAAACACATTTTTAATTTCTTTAGGATAAATATCCAGGAATGTAATTGCTGGGTCATGTCAAAAATATACATTTACCTTTACAAGAAACTATGAAACTGTTTCCAGAGGGACTGTACCATTTTACATCCCCACCAAGAATATATGAAAGATACAGTTTCTCTACATCATTGCTGCCATTTGGTACTGATGGTATTTTTTTAAAATTTTAGCTGTTCTAATAGGTGTGTAATGGTATCTCATTGTTGTTTTAATTTGCAATTCCCTAATGGCTAATGATGTTGAAATCTTTTCATGTGTTTATTTGCCATCTGTATTGGCAAAGAGTTTGTTTAAGTATGCTGCCCATTTTATAATTGAATTGTTTGTTTTCTTACATTTGAGTTTATAGAGTTCTTTATATATTCCGGATATGATTACTTTGTCAGATATGTGATTTGCAAATAGTTTCTCCTAATTTATACCTTATCTTCTCATCCTTTAAACAGGGTATTTCACAGAGCAAAAGTTTTCGTGAAGTCTAATTTATTATTTGGCTATTAGAAATTTTGTCTCTGGTGTTGAGTTTAAAAACTGGTTCCAAAACCCTAGGTCACAAACATTTTTTCTTTGTTTTCTTCTAAAAGATTTATAGTTGTATGCTTTACATTTAAATCTATGAAACATTTTGAATGAATTTTTATATAGTGTGGGGCTTTGGTCAAGGTTCTTTTTTTTTTCCTTCTTCTCTTTATGCCTGATTGTCCAAATAGTCCAAAAACATTTGTTGAAAACATTATCCCTAATTGAATCACTTTTACATTTGTGTCAAAAATTAATTGGCTATACTTATTTGGATCTATTTCTTGATTCTCTATTCTGTGGGTCTGTTTCAATTCTTCTGCTAATACCCCACTATTACTGAAGCTATATTTCACATCTCAAATCAGGTGATGTGATTTCTCCAACTTTATTCCACTTTTTCAAAATTGTTTTGAGTATTCTAGTTCCTTTGATTTTCCATATAAATTTTAGAATCAGCTTGTTTATATCTAAAAAGAATCTTCCTAGAATTTTCATAGGATTTGCATGAAACTTACAGATCAATTTGTTGAGTCTTCTAATTCACGACACAGTGGTTTTATCAATTTATTTAGATATCCTTTCATTTTTCTCATTAGCATTTTAAAGTTTCCGTATATAGATCCTGCGCACATTTTGTTAGTTTTGTACCTAAGTGTTTTATTTTTCTTGGAGTGACTGCAAATGTACTGTGTTTTCAATTTCACTTTCCAATTGTTCATTCCTAACATAGAGAAATGTGATGGGCTTTTTATGTAACCTTATTATACTTACTTTTTGATTCTAGGGTTTTTTGTTTTGTTTTGTTAGTTTCCTTGGGATTTTCTATGTTGTATGCCAATAGTGACCATTTTAGTTCTTTTCTTATTATGATTTTTATTTCCATTTCTTGTCTTATTACACTGGCTAAGACTTCTAATACCATGTTGAATAAGAGTAGTGAGAACAGACATGTTACCTCGTTTCTAATCTTAGGGGAAAGCATTTAGTTATTCTCCATTAAGTATGATGAGAACTTTAGGATTTAAAAAATTTTTTTTATCAGTTTGAGGAAGTTCCCTTCTACTCCTAGTTTGCTAAGGGAGTTTTATTACAAATTTTATATTTGAATTCTGTCAAGGGCCTTGAATTCACTCAGAGCTTAAAGAAGCTGGTGGTAAGGACCTTTTTAGAAAGAGTGATCGGTGTAAGGGAGGGGAGGGAAGATGCCCTGTCTTAACCTCAGGCCAAGTGAGGAGGAGTCCAAGAGAACCATTTGAAGAGCATGATAAGTATGCCACCATGGAATTTGAGAGATGCAGGATTTAGAATGCCTAAGTAGGGCAAAGTTTAGCTGAGGCAGTCTGCTGGTGGCAAAGCAAAGAATTAAGGCTTCCAACATTTCAAAGCTCTATGATGTTTTCTGTAAGTCAGAAGAAAGTAGAAGGGATTTATATATTTAAGAGATCTGTCATAAGGGCCAAAATGACTCTCTAGTGGGAATGTGATATATATATGCAACCACTGGGAGTCAGAGGTTGGGGTATCATAAACAGCCACTGAAAGAAGTATTGTCTGTGTCAAGAGAATGGAGGCAGTAGATCCCCAGTGATAGTAAAGGGTCTTCACAAAATCCAAAAAACATCCACTAACACCAGATTCAAGATAAGACTGTTCTTGCCCTAACCTCTTTCCTGTCCACTGTTCCAGTTCAGATACACCATAATGAAAGGGGAACGAGTAGAAAAGTAAGGTAAGAAATGGGGACATGTTCCCTCACCTAATTCAGGCTCCTTGGCCTGTATCAGACCTGAGTTGGGGGAGGGGTAATGTTATAAATTAGATTGGGATTTGGAGTTTTGAAATTAGACTGGATTGAGTGTTTTATTATTTTAAAATTGAGATTATTTGATAATACCAAAATATAGTTATGAGATTTCCATAATCCAGTTAAGAAGTTAGAGTTCCCAAGGTGAGTACAAAGCTGAAAATATCTACATCAAAACAGGTAAGAAGAGCAATTTCACTTTACCAATGTCAGTCCCTCCTCCAAGACTGCAGAGCTCAGTGCCAGAAGAGAGCACACTATTTTGTTACTTCTTCCTCAGGGAGAAATAGAAGAGTAGAATGTGTATGCAATGTTCCAGCTTTTCAGAGAGCTGCCCAAGGGACCAATATCTGTCTTGTCTGACTTGGGGTGCTGACATGGAGTTGGCATACCTTGGATGCCTGGTGGCTACTGACAAGAAGGGAAAGTGGGGGCAGCTTACTTCTGTAAAACCAGAGAGCTTGCAGTGCCACAGATCAACACCAGAGGGAGAGAGAGAGATTATGAGCTCCTGAATAAGAAATCAGCAAGCCTCTTTAATTGAGAAGTTACAGGCACAGTCTTAGTGAAGATGAATCACCCAGAAAAAGGTTTCAGGGGCCCTCAGAATCTCTATCCAGTCTGATTGGTGAGGGTTTTTCCCTGTATGAAGCCAGTCCACAGAGACTGAAAAGTGGCTATTTTTTAAAAAAAGCACAGATGGCAACACAAAGTTATGAGACACATGAAGGAACAGGGGAACATGGCCCAAGAAAAAGAACAAAATAAATCTCCAGAAACTGATTCTAAAGAAATGAAGATATATGAATTACCTGACAAAGAATTAAAAATAAAAATTCTCTTCGAGCTAGAGAAAACAATGCATGAACAAAACAAGAATATCAACAAAGAGATAGACAAAAATAAAAAACAAAAACAAAGACAAACTGAAACAGATATTTTGAAGCTGAAGAATACAATAACTAAACTGAAAATTTCACTATAATGGCTCAACAGCACACTTGATCAGCAGAAGAAAAAGTTAGCAAACTCAAAAACATGTCATTTGAAATTATCCAGTCAGAGGAACAAAGAGGAAGAAGATGAAAATAAGTGAAGAAAGTCTGAAGCGCTATGGAACACCATCAGAAAGATACACATTGTGGGATTCCTGAAAAGAGAGAGAGAGAGAAAGGAACAGAAAGCTTATGTAAAGAAATAATGGCTGAAAACTTCAAAATCTGGGGAAGAAAATGGACATTCAGTTTCAAGAAGCCCAGTAGGCTGCAACTAAGGTGAACCCAAAGAAATCCACAGTGAGACACATTATAATCAAAAAGTCAAAAGTCAAAGAAAGAGAGGATTCTGAAAGCAACAAGAGAAAAGTGATGTATTATGTACAAGAGAATCCCCATAAAACTATGAGCAGAATCTCAGCAGAAAACTTGCAGGGCAGAAGGGACTGAGATAATATATTCAAAGCACTGAAAGAAAAAGAAAAGCCCTACCAATCAAGAATATTATATCTGGCAAAAATATTCTTCAAAAGTGAAGGAGAAATAAAGATTTTTCCAGATAAGCAAAGCTGAGGGAATTCTTCACCACTAGACCTGTCTTATAAGAAATGCTAAAGACCTTTGAGTTGGAATGAAGGATATTAAACAGCAACATAAATAAATACAGAATACTGTAATACTGTGAACTTTAATTTAAATCTTGTGTAGAAATTAAAAGATAGAAATATAAAAATAACTTAGTATAAAAATGTTAAAAATGTTAACAGATACACAAAATAAAAAGAATTTGTGCAATCAATATCATAAAATGTATGTGGGGGGAAGTAAATTGTAGAGCATTTGTCTACATTTGAAATCAAGCTGTTATTTGTTTAAAATAGATTTTTATAACTGTAAGATACTTTATGCAACCCCCATCATAACTACAAAGAAAATATCTATATAATACAAAAGAAAATGAGGGATCAAGCCATGTCACTATGAAAATTCAACAAAACACAAAGGAAAACACAATTTCCACCAAAGAAATAAAAAGGAACATGAGACTATGAACAATTATACACCATCAAATTGGATAACCTAGAAGAAATGACTAAATTCTTAGAAACATACAATCGACCAAGACTGAATCATGAGAAAGAGAAAGACTGACCCAACTTATAATGAGTTAGGAGATTGAATCAGCAATCAAAAACTCCCAACAAAGAAAAGTCCATGACCAGATATCTTTACAGGAGAATTCTACAAAACATTTAAAGAATTAATGCCAGTCCTTCTGAAATTCTTCCATAATACTGAAGAGAACACTTTAGTGAAGGGAACACTTTCAGATTCATTTAATGAGGTCAACATCGCCTGATAAAAAGCCAGATAAAGAGGCCAAAGAAAAAAAATTACAGGTTGATATCCCTGAGGCATATAGATGCAAAAATCCTGAACAAAACTAACAAACTGAGTTAAAGAGCACATTAAAAAAATCATATAGCATGACCAAGGAAAAATTATCCGTAGAATGCAAAAATGGTTCAAAAGATGAAAATCAATCCATGTGATGCACCACATTAACAGAATGAAGGATTAAAATCACATGATCATCTCAGTACATACAGAAAAAGGATTTGGAAAAATTCAACACTCTTTCATGATTAAAAAATGGCCTTAACAAACTAGGAATGGAAAGAAATTACCTCAAAATAATAAAGGCCATATATGGAAAGCCCACAACTAACATCATACTCAGTGGTGAAAACCTGAAAGCTTTCCCTCTAAGATCAAGAACAAGACAAGGATGTCCATTCTCACCACTTCTATTCAACTTAGTACTTCAAGTACTAGTCAGAACAATTAGGCAAGAAAAAATAAAAGACATGCAAATTGGAAAGGAAGAGGAAAATTCTCTGTTTTCAGATGACATGATATTATATGTAGACACCCCTAAAAATTCCATAAAAAGAATTGTTAAAATAGGCAAGCTCAACGAAGTTGCAGGATAGAAAAACAACATATAAGATTTAGTTGTGTTCTATACACTAATAGTGAACAATCCAAAAAGGAAATTAAGAGAAGTCCACTTATAACAGCATCAAGAAGAATAAAATACTTAGGAATAAACTTAACCAGGGCACCTAGGTGGCTCAGTCGGTTAAGCGTTTGCCTTCGGCTCAAGTCATGATCCCAGGGTCCTGGGATCGAGCCCTGCATCAGGCTCCCTGCTCAGCGAGAAGCCTGCTTCTCCCTCTCCCACTCCCGCTGCTTGTATTCCCTCTCTTGCTGTCTCTCTCTCTCTGTCAAATAAATAAATAAAATCTAAAAGGAAAAAAAAAGGAATAAACTTAACCAAGGAGGCAAAAGACTTGTACACTGAAAACTATACAATGTTGCTGAAAGGAACTAAAGAAGATACAAAGAAATGGAAAGACATGCCATGTTCATGGATTGGAAGACTTACTATTATTAAAATATCCATACTACCTATCTGAAGCAATCTATAGACGCAGTGCCATCCCTATCATAATCTCAGTGTATTTTTTATGGAAATAGAAAAAACAGTCCTAAAACTCATATGACACAAAAGGACCCCTAATAGCCAGAATAATCTTGAGAAAGAAGAACAAAGCTGGTGGCCTCACATTTCCTGCTCTCCAAACATATTACAAAGCTACAGTAATCAAAATAGTATGCTACTGGCATACCGACAGACTAGAATAGAGAGCTCAGAAATAAACCATGCCTGTATAGTCAAATGACATTCATCAGGGGTGCCAAGGCTATGCAATGGGGAAAAGATAGTCTCTTCAACAAATGGTGTTGGGAAAACTGCATATTCGTATGTGATAGAATGAAATTGGACCCTTATCTTACCCCATACACAAAAATAAACTCAAAATGGTTGAAAGACGTAAATGTAAAACCTGAAACATAAAGTTCCTAGAAGGAAACATAGGAGAGAAAATCTTCAGAATATTGGTCTTGACAATCATTTTTTGACTATGACTCCAAAAGCATGTATAATAAAAGCAAAAGTGCACAAGTGGGACTACATCAAACCAAAAAGTTTCTGCACAGCAAAAGAAACAATAATGAGTGAAAAGACAGCCTATGAAATGGGAGAAAATATTTGCAAACCTTGTATCTGATAAGGGGTTAGTATCTGAAGTATATTAGGAACTCAAAATATGTAACAACTCAATAGGAAAAAAAACCCCAAATAGCATGTGTTAAAAAATGGACATTTTTCCAAAGAAGACATACAAATGGCCAATAGATATATGAAAAGATGCTCAATATCGCTCATCATCATGGAAATGCAAATCAAAACTGCAATGAGCTATCCCTCTGCACCTGTTAGGATGGCCCATATAAAATACCAAAACACAGAAAATAAACAAGCATTGGCAAGGATGTGGAAAAATCAGAAACCTTGTGCACAGTTGATGAGAACATAAGATAGGGCAACCACTGTGGAAAACAGTATGGAGCTTCCTCAGAAAAATTAAAAACAGAACTACCACATGATCCATCAATCCCACTTCTGGGTATTTAACCCAAAAGAATTGCAGGATTCCCTTTATTTAAGGTATTTAAAGTAGCCAAATTCATAGACTCAGTAAGATTGGGGTTACAGAGAGGGGGAAATGGGGAGTTATTCAATTGGTATAAAGTTTCAGTCATGCAAGGTGAAAAAGTTCTGGAGATCTGCTATACAACATTGTGTTACAGTTAACTATACAATACTGTGCACTTAAAATTTTGTTGAGGGTAAGTATGTATTATATGTTTTTACCACAATAAGAAAGCACATATGATGTCAAACTTAGATTGTCTCACAGGTAAATTTGCATTTGGCCCCTCCCCTCTTGTGCAGCTGCCATACTTATGAAATGCAGCCCTTGGATACAGGTGGCCCTGAGTTCCACACTCAAATAGGGATTATACGCTCTTGGGCAAATTGCTCTTTTTGTTGCTCAGTTTTCTCTTTTGTAAAATTGCGTAATGGTACTTGCCAATGTAGTTAGCTCTAGATAACAGCTAGTTTATTAATTTATCTTGTTACCAAATCACATATAAAATATTTGGGAGGCAAAATTCCATTGCATGGACTGCATGGCTGTCTGTCTTTCATTCTCTCTGGAAATTCTATTTTTTTTGTATGGAAAAATTTATTCTTATGTGCTTCTTTTTCTTGTATCTCATTACTTCTCTGGAAACGTTGGTCTATATAAGAATACAATGATTATCTTTAAATCATTTATAAAGCACTTGTTAGGTTTAATGATTGATTCAAAGAGATATGAAATATTTGTTTCCTTTAAAGGACTTAAAATCTACCAGGGGAGAAAAATATGTTAATATTACTCACTAATACATTATTCACAGATACACTAATATATATTAGTTATAACATATATTATGTATATATAAGTATTAAACTAATGTAATTTATTTATACCACTTACTATTAATTTGTTAGTATTAAAACTTCAAGTAACCATTGAAATTTATCACTGCTAACAGGACAGTGTAGCAGAAAGAAGGTGGTTTAGGGGACAAAGCTATCACTGAACACTGGGCCATTAAGGGAAGATTCAACAAGAAGGGGGGGTGTCAGGACAGCTGGTAGTGTGGTGCTCCTCAAGGCGCGGGACATACACTCTTGTGCGGGCTGACGGTTCAGGTGGCACCTACTATAATCTTAGATAATGTATGAACGTGACTTCCCAAAACATGGAGACCCACTCTCACACAGCATGGAGTGGTGTTGAGACAACTCTGGTGAAAACACATGATTTTGAATCCTGGCTACTCTTTAGCCATATGACCTTGAGCTAATTACTTAGCCCCGTTTGTGCCTCATTTTCCTCATCTGTAAAATAGAAATAACAATAGCATTACCTCACAGGGTGATGATGACCATTAGATGAGTTAACGGTTCTGAATTACTTAGAACAAGCCCGGCACCAGGTGATTGCTCTGCATGCGTCTGTTAAATAAATAATCACATTGGCTGGAAGTGTAAAAAAATTTTTTTATTTTCAAATCTCTTTCAATCCTTAATGATGGATAAAGTTATTCAAGGAAAAAGCCTCTGGCCTGATGCTGGAATGACTTTAACACCTCTGCAGCCTTTGTCAGTCTCTCCCTGCAACAAAAAGAAAATGTCTCAGCCTCCCAGCTTTGACAGAAAATAGCATTGCAATAGCACTTAATAACATGGTATATATGGACTCTGAAAAACAAACAGGGTTCTAGAGGGGAGGGGGTGGGAGGATGGGTTAGCCTGGTGGTGGGTATTGAGGAGGGCACATTCTGCATGGAGCACTGGGTGTTATGCACAAACAATGAATCATGGAACACTTCATCTAAAACTAATGATGTAATGTATGGGGATTAACATAAGAATAAAAAAAAATAACATGGTATATAATAACAGCACTTATTGTCATGGCATTTCTTCATATAGTTATCTTCTATTTGTGTCAAGTGTTTCAGATGTTCCATTTATGGTAGTTTTTTATAGTTTCCTTTAAGATGAATTTTTGTAAAAGTTTTTAATCAATCTAAAGGAACTCGATAATCTATATTTACTTATTTTATTTATTTATTTTTAAAAAGATTTTATTTATTCATTTGACAGAGAGAGAGAGCACAAGCAGGGGGAGCAGCAGGGAGAGGGAGAAGCAGGCTTCCTGCTGAGCAGGGAGCCTGATGTGGGGATTGATCCCAGGACCCTGAGATCATGACCCGAGCCGAAGGCAGACGACGCTTAACCGACGCCCCATGATAATCTATGTTTAAAGAAAGTAAATAAGTAACAAGAGGTGGTTTCTTTAAAGACTACAGTTTGGACGACTTTGGATGAGAGCAAAGGCACAGAACTAGTACTTCAGAAAGAAACAAATAGAAAGTTCTATTCTTCAACATTGGGCTTTTTACATGGTTTCCATACACACGGGCCTCAAGCTCCTTTTTTATCTATGTGGGCAAAGCGCATGGTTTTGTCTGCCTTCCAAAATCCACCACTCACCTTGTCGAAGCCACAGTGTCGAATAGAAGTGGGCAGGGAGTGTAGGCACTTTGCATTGTTGCCTGAGTGGACCTCTTCTGTCTGCCGAAAAGTGTTTGGTCCAGCTATCTGAGGAGTTCCACTAATTGCCTCATTAAGCAATCTCAACACAGAAATAATATTTAAGTACATCAGTGTAACTCCTGGGTATATGTAGGATTTAATAGCAGATGAAGCCAAATGAGCTGAAATGGAAAATGTATTTCTTTTTTAATAAACATTCTTAAATTCTCATTAAAAAAAAAAAAGACATTCATGCTTTTCACCAAGATGTAGTCTTTCTTAAAAGTTTAAATGCTTCTGAGCCATTTAAAGAAGTTTTGAAATATTTTCTGCAAATTATCCCAACATTTTCAAGCACAGGATATTTAATTAGAGCTTTACTTCCTCCAAAGTTAGATGTACAATATGTGAATCATAATCTCAAAATGCACAATAGCGTATATATTTATATGTAATGCATGCATTCATAAAGGAGAAGAATTGCCTCTTATTAATATTTAAGGCTTTTAATAATTATGTTAAAAATATTCCCAACGAAGGTACTCAAATCCACACTTGGTTTTATGGTTGCCTAATGTAAGTATTGTCTCTGAGTCAGGGGACAGAGGAGAAACACTGCGCCAAGACCAGAGAGGCAATGTGCTACTATCCCTTTGTGTATTTTAATTGACCATATGAAGAAAGGGTGACTGAATGACAGAAGCCCCACCAGCCCCTCAAACTCAGCTGTTCCGATATTTGGAATTCCTTCCCTTTCCCTTCTCGATGTATCTGCCTGGTCTTTAACACCTAATTACCTCACACCTAGGTTACTATTGCAGTCTCCAAACTGGCCTCTTATTAGTTAATTAGTAGCTAATTCATTGATAAAAAGTCGGCTCCATGCCCAGTGTGGGGCTTGAACTCCTGACTCTGAGGTCAGGAGTCACATGCTGTACCAACTGAGCCCACCAAGCACCTCGCCATCCTGGCCTCTCGATGTTGGTCTCTCTTCCTTACATACCTCTATGTCAAATTGCTCTCTGTAGACATGGATTTTTCTAGGATCCTGTCCCCACCTGCACCCCGTTCCTCTAAAATTATCTGTTACCCAGTGCCTTAGGATGGAGTCCTACATCATTAGCCCTGCTTTCATCATGTGCACCAGTCTGGCTTCAGTTGGTTTTCCAGAATTTCCTTCTTCTTTTCTTCACACTGAACTCTCCGCTCCAGCAAGGTCATCCTGGGCTTCTCACTGCTCTTCCTCCCCACTATGCCTTGCACACCAACTTCTGAGGCTTTGTTCAGGCTGATTGCCCATCACCCTGCCCCCTCACCCCCCTCCACGTGCCCCCCCCCATTCATTGGCACTCCACCATTTGTTAAGGCATAGCCTAAGTTCTACTTCTGGCCACCGCAGTGCAGAGCAAAACTAGACCTTTCACTCCACGGAGTCTCTGCAGCAGCACTTTCTTTTGTGCCATGGATTGCCATTTAAGTTTTTATGTGTGTTTATTGTCATCTTTTGGGTTAGATTTGAAGCTATGAAGAGCAGAAACTGTCTCACAGTATTCGGTGTGCCTTGTGTATAAGAGATGCTCAATAAATCAGTTGATTAATTAAAGAATTATGTGCTTTGCTAATTTGGTTTTGTAAAGTGATCAGTTACCATTTTGGACAACTCTTGGAAGCCTCTGAATTTTTGAAGAAATTTCTGGGAAGTATATGATCTATTATAAGAACTAGAATTAAGAGTTTTTCTTAGTTTTGAGCTTCCATGAAACCTAGCACCTGGTATGGTAAAAACAGGGATAGTCAATAAATGTTGAAAGAAAGCACCAGTGAATGAGTGAATGCAGCACTGAGTTTGATTTTCTGCTCTGGGTCTGTTCCTTAGGCCACTGTGTGCATAAGACCTCTCTATTCTATGCCCACAAAGTTGATCATACAATGATGTAATCCATTTTCTTATGTTTACTGTTTGTGATTATTGCAATCCTCAGATACCAAATTTGTATTTCTAGAAAAAGCTTTAATTCATAAACATATTAATCTTCATCATTTCAACCTAACAAAAAATCTTTATGATCGTATTGCTGAGATTATTCTTACCTACCACAAATTTGTGCTGGGGTCAGAAATGTAAAATTAACCTTTTTTGAATGGGATCTGTTATTTGGCTCTTTACTTTGAAAATACATGTATGCGCACTGCTGGTAGAAGAGCAGATTGGTAGAAGCTTTCAGGATATTAAGTTGGCAGTATAAAAGAGTCAACTTTAAAAGGCTGAATCCTTTGATCTCATAATTCCATTTAATAGAATTAGAAAATAATCATGAGTGTACACAAAGATTTAGCTCTGAAATGTTTGCCTTAACATTGTTTCAAATACAGATAATTGGAACCAACATAAATATCTGATCGTAAATTAGACAAATAGAGTAAATAATATTTGATGTACCCACATAATGAAACATATGCATTCATTAAAAACAGTTTTTATGATTTTACATAATAATGAAGTGAAAAGAGAGCCATAGAAAACTATATTGTTTTAACTATACTGTGTGTTTTTTTAAAGATTTTATTTATTTATTTGACAGAGAGAGAGAAAGCACAAATAGGCAGAGTGGCAGGCAGAGGGAGAAGCAGGCTTCCTGCCAAGCAGAGAGCCTGATGTGGGGCTCGATCCCAGGACCCTGAGATCATGACCTGAGCCAGAGGCAGACACTTAACCGGCTGAGCCACCCAGGCACCCCTAACTATATTGTTAAAAGAAAAATGAGTGTGTGGCAAAACAGTATGCAAGGATTCATTTTAACACAATTATATATATATATATATATAATATTCAATGATGAATATATATGTAATAATGAATGTGTAGATCCAAAAATGTTAAGAATAGTTATGTCTGGCAGGTGGAGTTATGTGAGAATTCTCTTCTTTTTGTATATATCTATCCTAAATTTTTAGAATAGATATGATAAGTTATACATGAAAAAAATAAGTAAAAGGATATGGGTGTTTACTTAATGTTTTTTATTTTTATTTTTTTTTAAAGATTTTATTTATTCATTTGAGAGACAATGAGATAGAGAGAGAGCATGAGAGGGGGGAAGGTCAGAGGGAGAAGCAGACCCCCCGCTGAGCAGGGAGCCCGATGCGGGACTCGATCCTGGGACTCCAGGATCATGACCTGAGCCGAAGGCAGTCGCTTAACCAACTGAGCCACCCAGGCGCCCAAGGTGTTTACTTAATGTTTTATTATCAAGCAACATTTATTTATTTTTTGGCTCATCATGTTGTAACATGCCATATCTATTACAAAGCAAGTACTCTAATGAAGTTCCGAGAGAAAGACCACCACCACCACCACCATTATTACTACTACGGTTAGAATCTATTGCCCTCAAAGAGCTTCACATTTTTAGCAATCTTGTGTGGATCTAGGCAGTCAAATTTAGGAGATTAAACAATAAAGTTTAAGCCCACCAGAAGTTTTTTTTTTTTTAACGTGATCTTTTATTGCCTTTGCAAAAAGATAGAGATACATAGATCCTTAAAATATAATTCCAGGGAGAGAATTCTGATACCTGTAACTAGTAACACTAAGTAGAGTTTACTGTAGTTGATAAAAGTCAAGGATTAACTTCCTCTGGGAGGCAGATGGTGACTGTTTTCAACTACCTGGAGGGGCTTTGAGACATGGGGGATTCGATTTTTGCAACTCAGACATTTCAAATGCAGTCAGGACAAATAAAAAATACTATACATGTCACTTGCTCTTTCTTCTTTTCATGTCTCTTCCTCTGTGTCTTTTTTCTTCTCTTTGGGTCTCTCTTCTTTCATCCTTTGCCTTTTTCATCCTCTGGCCTACTAGAAATGATTGAGTTAGTACCCACCAGAGCAAAATACTCATGCATGATTAAAAAAAAATAATTACCCTCCTTTTTCTGACTTCCCGTCTTGCTGACGTCTTTCATCAAAGTTTAGGTTTGTGGAGCCTCGTTTTCCCAGAGTGAAGTCCCATCCCGACTGTAAGTTAGGCACTTTGGGAGGTACATTAACTCTTTCCTGCCACTAGGGGACCATTTTGTATAATGCTTCAATGGACTCATTATCATTTATTTACACTGAACCCATTTCTTCCCATCTATGGGATGAGCAGGCTGTCAGAAGAGAGTCCATGTAAATGCACCTTGGGCAACTTCACTGGAGTGCAGAATGGGGGTGAAAATGACTTACCTCACCCCTCTTTTTATTTTTTACCAGCTATATTGAGCTATGATTGACATATAACATTGTATAAGTTGAAGATATATAAGACCATGTGATCATTTGATACATGTGTATATTGCAAAATGTTTACCACAGTGAGGTTGGTTAATATGTCCTTCAACTCACATAACTGCCATTTTGTTGTTATTGTTGTTATGGTGAGAACATTTAAAATTTACTCTCGTAGCCACTTTCAAGCATACACTTTAGAATCTATCCTCTCTCTTCCTCATGCTTTGCTGCAATCTTCCTATCTTTGCCAAAGAGGATAGAACCCATTGTTTTACCTGTCCCCTTGCAATTTGGCAGGATGCTTTTCAGAGGAGAGAGGAAATGATGTGGTAGGGGCAGTGTGGTCAGAAAGACAACAGGTTACAGTTTGATCTTTTCTAGGTAATTGAGACCACATGTATTACTATGAGTGCAGCAAAGGGAGCAAATGGCCATTGAGGAAACAGGTGGAGAGACAGGAAGGGCTGGTATAAGAAACCTCTGAGAGCTCACTGCTAGGATTTCCATTTGTATGAAAAATGGGAGAGTCAGAAATCTCAAACTGTGCAAGCTCCATGAACAAGTGAGAAAATGTAGCTATTACCTTTAAAAGGGAGTCTTGCTACTAACAGGAGATAAGAAGTACCATCCAAATCAGGAAATCTGCAAGCATATTGGGCCCATACCTCTTGGTAAGTCAGATCCACTTGACCCAACATCGTTTTGCCTTCCACCTGGATCCTTGTTTTCCTGCTGAGCTACCCGCCCTCTCTAGTCAGCAATTGAACTAGAGTGTACAAAATCTGAGCTCACCGGTGGAACAAGGTTGCTCTACTTTTGCAGAGGGCTTTGTGAGCTTCTTTTAGCCTTTGAGAATTCCAGTGCATTGCTGTGAAAACTTAGGGTTAACGTCTTTTGCATTGAGAATGGTGTCACTTAGTCTCTTAGTTCCATCTGTTTACACAGCAGGCAGCTTTGCATTTGGTTGTAAAGAAGAAATGCCCCAGTAGGTTTTCCTTCTATGCGGAGAAAGTGTGCTTCTGGCCCTTTGTGGGTCAGACACAAAGCAGACTCCCAGGTATCCTTGACCTCAGCCCCTAACTAAGGAGAAGCCAGAATACACCAGTGTCTACCATAAATATTTAATCATGCTTTGTTCTAAACCAAACTGATAAATATTGTAAAGAAGACTTAACACTTATTTACAAATCTGTTTACCTTGCTGGGATTCTTTTTTTTTCCTCGGGAATTTGGAGACATGAATTATTGTTTTTCCTAGTTGCTTTAGGCATCCCCCATTGGGCTCTGAAGGACTGCATGTTCTCTAAGACCTTTGCATGCTCACTGGGGCTGAGTTTGGAAAAGTACTTGAAGGAGAAGGATCTAAAACAAGTGAATAGGAAAGGATGGGGTCAGCAGTACAGTATCTATGTCGAGAGGTGAGGTGAGTCAGAACGTGTTCAGAAAAAGCAAAATGGAAGCCAGCCCTGTGATATTATTCTGACTCTCCCAGACATGATATATGAGGTTAAAGCGCAACCCAGCTTGCTGCTGGATGGCACTGTTGGATCTGATGGCATTACGCAGTCCATACGATTTTTGGAGACTGATAAATCGAAATGTTCATTGCTGTTGCACAAAACTGTCATTGTTATTTTAAGCTGAAGTTTCATTTGGGCTGGAGGAATTGTCCATTGCCTGGAAATACGGCTCTAGTCGTGGCCAGCACCCATCAGCCAACTGCTTTGCTTGGGGAGCAATTCTGCATCCCGGGATAAATACACACTTTATTTTATTATTTTAGCTGGTCATAGTCCTTGTTTCGAGGGGGCACTGTGGCGATGGGAGGGGTTTGTTTTAACGGCGGTTCACGACCGTCAGGGTGCCTACTGATCACCTGGGGAGCTGGGTAAAATGCAGATTCTGGGGCTCCACCTGAGGGGTTCTGAGTCAGTAGGACTGCCGGGGGACCTTGGGGTCTGTCTGCATTTCTAACTAGTACCCCCGTGCGATGCTTGTCAAAATTAGGTAGAGACCACGCTTTGAGAAAGACCACTTGGGCCCTGAACCTCAAGGTGTTCTGTAAGCTTGTGACTTTTAAGTCAGGATGATCTTACTGAAGAACGACTTCTCCTCCGACCAGAAAGCCATTTATTTATACAGTTAGATTTTTCGAGCCCTTCCCTAGTCTAAGTCTAGCAGAACCGCAATGTTCTCAGGACAGCCCTTATTAAGAGATGTCACAGCAGAATGCTTCCCACTGCTGCCATACAAACAAGTGTCGCATCTGGTAACCCTTTCCTCCTCCGCCTCTGGAAGTCCTGGTGTTCCAGTGGCCACTGCACCTCTTTGGCCATCAATGCCTTCACCTTGAGACACAGCTCTGTCCTTACCCTGGGACCTCCTTGTAGGAATCAGGTCTTCTTGTAATGAGAAGAGGAAAGAGGAAGTGGTTTCTTGAAAAATTCAGAATTTTTTCCCTTGAATGACTTGATGTTGAGGTTTTGTTTTGTTTTTGTCCTAATAAACCAAGAGATACTCTTGCCCCTTCTTGTTTCTTGGATAGTGAAACTCCATATAACAGAAAGTTACACAATGACAAAGTGAAGCAGGACGCTTGTAAACATTTTGGTGTAGAGGTAGATTTCCAGGTGGACACTGTGATGCAGTGGGAAAGAGGCCTGGACTCAGAAGCTAAAGCCCTGGGTTTGTATGTTTATTTAGCAGAGGAGGAAACAAAGGCTCAGGATCGAAAAAGATTTGCTTGAAGACAAAGTGGGCAAGACCTGGAATTCGGCTCCACGGTTCCAAGTCCAGCATGGCCCTCCAGTCAGCCTTCTGGATCATTAAGGACTTCACACCCACATCTTCCCACATCCTAGCAAATCCCTCCGCCACGGGCTGCTCCATCTGGGCAATTCACGTTCCCTCTTGGAGCCTCCATTCATCAGCTGTACATCAAGGGTGATCATAAGCTTCTAGGTACATAACTGTAAAGAAAAGAGAAAATGGGTGTACCGTGCTTGGTGAGTCTTGACACTCAAGAAACAGAATAATTATTTTATTAAAAAAAAAACAAAACCCTGGGCTCAAGTTTTGCTCTTTATCCGCTATGTGGCAATGGGTAAGTTGTGTTGTCACCCCGGACCTGGAATGGAGATAACATTGTCCACCGAGTACAGGTAGTAAAGGAAAGTGAATGAGAGAGAATACATGTCGGGGGAGCTTTACAAGAGAATGCTACTACCCACACCTTATAACTGTTGACAAACTTGTTGAAGACATTGAATATTGATTTATTGGTCTCTTATACATAATCTTAGCCAGAGAACACTCTTGGGCCCTGAACCTCAAGGTGTTCTGTAAGCTTGAATTTATTCATAGTTGCAGTACTCCTCAAAATAGGAAGAGAGGTGTCACAAAAGCGTTGACTATGCAAGTCAATGGTTTATTCTAAAATCCTAGGCTTGCAGATTATTTGTAAAAATATCAGAGCGTGTTCTCTGGGTGACCAGTAGATCACTAATGCCAGGTCCTCTCCCTCCATCCTGGGCCCAAGCCAATGTCCACGAATGAAGCAGACCAGGACGAAATGAATGTGGCAAACAAGTCTTCAGTTCCGACATCCCCCATTCAGCAATAGACACCCTGCAAAATACAGTCTGTCTCTTCACTCATGCGTTGACTTACTGGTACTCTTTTCTTCTGTCCCTGGACAGTGTCGACCTCAGGAAGAACAGAGAGTGGTGCCATTTTCTTAGCGAAGATGCAGCACACTCCTGAAAAAATTCTTTTGTTCTCTTCATTTTTATTTATTTATTTATTTTTAAAGATTTTATTTATTTATTTGACAGAGAGAGACACAGTGAGAGAGAGAACACAAGCAGGGGGAGTGGGAGAGGGAGAAGCAGGCTTCCCGCTGAGCAGGGAGCCCGACGCGGGGCTCAATCCCAGGACCCTGGGATCGTGACCTGAGTCAAAGGCAGAAGCTTAACGACTGAGCCACTCAGGTGCCCCTATTTATTTATTTTTAATTGAGATATAATTGACATAGAACATTATGTTAGTTTCAGGTGGGCAACCTAATGACTCAATATTTGCATATATTGTGACATGATCACCACAGTCTGGTTAACATCCATCACCACGCATAGTTACAATGTTTTTTTCTTACGATGAGAACTTTTAAGATTTACTCTTTGGCAACTTTCAAATACACAATACAGTGTTATTGACTATCGATGCTATGCTGTACGTGACATCCCCAGACTTATTTTATAACTGGAAGTTTGTACCGCTTGATCACTTTCACCCTTTTCACCCTTGCCCCAGAACCAATCTGTTTCTCTGTATCTATGGGTTCAGTTTTTTTTTTTGGTTGTTGTTTTGTTTTGTTTTAGATTCCGCATATAAGTTGAGTTATATGGTATTTGTTTTTCTCTGACTTATTTCACTTAGCATAATACCCTCTAGGTTCCATTCATGTTGTTGCAAATGGCAAGATTTCATTCTTTTTTATGACCAAATGTTTCATTATATACATATGCCCCATTTTCATTCACAGATGGACACTGAGGTTGTTTCAAGAATTCTTAATCTTAAGCCTACTTCCCCTTCCTTTTTCCCTCTGACCAGTGCGTCTAGTCTATTGGACTGGGAAAGCTTGAGGAAATCGGAAAGGTCAGTATTCAGTTCCCTTAATAACAGCTTGGGATCCTTAGGTGTGGAGAGAGAAATTTCTGGCCAGGACCTCAGTCAAACCCGCCTACCACTGCCTCTCAAACATATTTTTCCCATCCCAGTTATCATCTCTTCATTCTCTGATCCCCTCCGTCATTCATCATGGTGTTTCATGGTGATGGTGCCTCTGATAGCGTCTTGGTCTCAAGCTCCTTAAAGGAGAATCTCATTTCTCCTGCCTCTTTGTTACTCCTGGCGTCTGGGCCAGTGCTTGGGACAGAGGAGGCGCTCTGCGTCTTGGCTCTGTGGTTGTCTCCCAGCAACCCTCTATCCTCCCCCCAACTGCACTCTCCCTCCTGGCTCTGCCCCTCTCTGGCTGTAGAGCCTTGGGCGAGTTAGAAAAACCCTTTGGACCTCAGTTTACCATTAAGAAAACACAACTTGTCTAAGGGTTTTGGCACACTGAAGGCGCTCCACAAATCTTTGTTCCTGTCCCGAGTGGATCTTTTTCAGATGGCTCGGCCGTTAGGGGATACTCTTCATCTGAGCTCCCTAGTTAGCTGTGTGTATGCACCACAAACATCACAAATCCTTGACATCTAACATATGTCCTATTAGGGAGACTAAAACATCTTTATGCATTTTATATGCTGTTTCTTTACAAACTAGTTTAATCTCATGCAAACAGAAATGGTAACACTAGAGCCTCGTCTTGATATTCTTGGGGCCATGAGCAGACCCTTTCCTTCAGCTGTCAACACTACTGTTCTAATGGGGAACAATCCTTAAACACCCACCTCACACACGCATGCACCAAATCTCACTTATTCCATTCTTTGTGCAGTCCTGGATGTCGCTAAAACCCAGATGTTTAATAACATGTGTTTTTGAAGTGGTTGATAATGAAAGACTGGGGTTTTGAGAAATCATGGGATGGAAAACCTCTCTATTCCAGCCCTGGTCTTATTCAACATCCAGCCTGCAACCTCCTGCCACAATTCATTTTTATCTGCCCTGGTAAACGTGCTGGGGATACCTGTGGACAGACACCCAGGCCAGGAAAAGGCGGTATTTGTGTAGTTGTCTTCTAATAAGGTCAAAGGCGCAATGCATTATACAGCTCTGCGGGCAGCCAGACTCATTAGAGCCGGAGTGGGCCGTGGGACTTGTGTGGGATATGCAGAGGCTGGGGTTTCATTTGGGGCCTGTGCCTGGTGGTGTCCTGGACTCTCTCAGCAGAGCCTGAATTGGGGGTGGGAGAACGGCAGCCCTGAGCATCTGGGAGCCCCACAGGACCCTTTGCCCTTCTGAATCAGAGGTCTGATTTCCACCCGGTGCTAGCTAAAGCCGGAAGCAAAGCAAAATGCAAAGACCCTGGTGCTGTTTGCAAACTCCCCGTCGCTTCCCTTGACCAAATCCTGCGGTCGCTGCCCCCCAGCTTGGGGGTGGGTGTTCCTGTGGGGCGTAGGTTGTTGAGGGAAGGTGAGCAAGGGCATTGAGCAAGGCGAGAGCCCTGCAGGCTGTATTTTGGTGCACTTAATGAATAGTGTGAGGCAAGGAGCTGAAGGCCAGAGCCTGACAGGCTGACAGGCCTGATTGTCATTTGCATGAACCACACTCTGCCAGTGGAAGTGGCTGGAGAGAGTGATTGATTTGTTTTGCTGAGGCTCCTTTGTGGTCTTCTGGGTGGATTTCTGGCCCCACCTCTCAGCCTCAAAGCCCTTGCTTTGCCTGCTGTTGTTTTTTTATTTGGGGGTAATGAAAATTTGTTACAAGCCTTCCCTTTCATCTGTACGTGGCAGGCTGTCACAGAGAAACGAGCCATTCTGCAGCCTCACTCCTGTCCAAATTGCTAAATGTTTTTTTTCCAATTGCTTCCCTAATGGGCCGGCATAATGGGAGCGGCATGCTCTCTGCCCACGCCGGAGATGCCAGCGCATTTGTCCAGCGCACATGTGTGGTGGGCACCCGGCCCCTTCTGTCCGCGGCGGCCCGTGTGTGGTGGTGCACCTGCCCGCGCGCGCTCGCACCCGCGAAGCTGCTCCCCAGCCCGGGCCGTCACGGGGCGCTCATCCCGGCGGGCGAAGCTCGGCCGGGGGGGTCGGGTGATCCACGCCGAGCCCCCAGACCCGGGGCTACCGATGGACCGGGCGGGGGCCAGCTCTTTATGGACCCCAGTTGCCGCTTTGCGGAGGAGCGGGCTCCCGAGCTCCCCACGGCCGGCTGTTCCGCGAGCTGGATGCTCAACTGTGGCTGACCCACAGCTTTATGAGCCTAATTGCTTATCCAGGAACAGAAGTGAGGAGGTTGTGTGTGATAAGAAAATAATTTGCCAAAACTGCAACAATAAAGAGGGCCTGGTGGGATCTCTTATGGTATGACTAGCCCCGAGCAGCTGCGGATTTCTCCCAGCTTTCACAATTATTTTCATTTTTAAAACAACTAAAAGCTAAATGCCTTGTACAAGGCTGGAGAATCTTGCCTCAGCTTCTCATCCAACGTTTCTTTCTCTTTCTGGGAATCTTAACATGCACACAGCCTGGACAGAACGTTCCTTGGCATCATGGCTTCAGCGGGTCGGCTCCTTGGCCCAGTGACAAGGGCGGCGCTGCGCGGCTCGGCTGTCGCGCTCCCCAAACAATCCCCCTCGCACAGAAAGCTCCAGTTGCACCCTCTGGGGCTCCAGAACAGGTGCTCCTATTACTGCGTCCTGGAGGCAGGGAACTCTTCATCAGAAACCAGTGCCTTGTAAATCACAGCAGTTGCTTGGTTGACAGGGGACAAGCGCTCCACTTGAGAACGAATGAGGCAAACACATTCCTGCCTCTTCGGGCGCTCTGCTACGTACTGAGGGCACCTCCAGCACTTACCGAGTGCCCCATCGTTCTACTGGGGTGTGAGTGTTACCACCGTTCGCATTTATTAAGCGTCCTCTACGAATAGGTACTTCACTGGGCACCTAGGCAGTATCGCCTAGAACACAGACCTTACTTACAGTTAGGCAGAACAGGTCCCCACCCGGCTCCATCAGTGAGTAGCTGAGTGACCTAAATCCTTATTTGCTCCGTGCCATGGGGATAAAGCAGCAGCATGTCACTGGACTGTAGGTGCTATTATTAATTGGATGAGAAAATAAATAGAGAGCACTTGGCAGGGTGCATGGAACCTTATTAGTACTCAATACATGTTAGCTGTAATTATTACATCTATTCCTTTCTGAGTATCTCTGTCTAGTTGGGAATACACAAACAACACAGGATAGCACGAGAGAGAGAATGTGTTAAAGGAATGCATTTAACGAGTGACAAAGACAACAAACGCTATGGTCAGAGGTGGGGCCGTCACTTAGGGCAGGGCAGCCAAAGATAGTTTTTGAGTGATACAGTTGTGTGGGCAAAGCATGTTTCAAGGTTAACTGGACTGGATTTACTGGAACAGATAAAAGAATGGAAATGGGAGGATTAATTGATTATGATAGAGAAAGGGACTTAAATAAACAATACAATAAAATTAAAATGGAATGTTTCTGGTGGGAGAAGTTAGGAGAACACTGAGCAGTCCAGGATATAAGCCTTTTTTTTTTTTTTAACTGAATGACTAAATATAACATTGGACATAGGAAAATCTGGAAGGAAAGCTGATTCTGGAGAAAAGATTAGCTCAGTTGGAAGCTTTGGACTCATTGTTAGGCTATCCAAATAGATGACTTCACGCTGTAATTAGGACATGGATAACACAGAATAGACTGAGTAAAGAAGAGGGCTAAGATGTAAACCTTGGAGAATGTCAAGGATAGAGATTCAGTACATAGGAGCAGGGAATCTACAGCAGTAGAGAGATAGCTAGAAGTTCAATGCCATGCAGGTTGTTGGAACAGAGAGTTTCCACAAGAATAAAGTGGTCAGTAGTAGGGAATGATGAGAGGGCCAAAGAGAATGACGACTGAGAATGGGAGCTGAGAATTGGGGTACAAATGTGGAGAGATCAGTTTCAGGGGCAAGATGGGGAGTCGAAGTACCCTGTCAGGAATTAGGGAGTTCGAAGTGATGGAAAAATGGAACTGCATTATGAGCTGGGAAGTTATTAAGAGGTAGGATACATGGCGTCTGTACTCAAGAGACCACTGAGCACACATTTCACCCACAGTCACTCCTCTGATAGCAGGAAAATTAGGCAGGGGGAGGCAGGGAGGAATATTATCTGGGGATTAAAGGATCCTTTCTACAGTCTTTGCTAACTTACACTGTGGGCTTTGTCTCTGCATGAGGCAGTTCTTCTCTAGAATTTTCAGTGGTCCCATACAACCTACCAAAGCCCCCAGGAGGGCTTATAAAGCTGCTTGCTCTGTCATTAAGTTTACATTTCTCATTCGGAAAAGCAGCTATTACCTATAAGCTTCTTACAATAAGATTCTGAAGTTCCTTTTTGTTTCATTCATTCATCCATTCATTTTCCTTCAATAAATTTTGTAGTGTTCCCATGATCTACCTTGTTCCAGGAACTCCAGGTATAGTGGTGAATAAGGCAGGAAAAGGTGTCTTCTTTCATAGAGCTGTTATAACAGTGGGTGGAAAGATAATAAGCATATGCTATAAGATAATTTCATAAGTAATAGTGTGTTGGAGCTGGGGAGCTAGTTTAGGAGGTGATATTTGGGCTGATTCCTGGATGACAGGAAGGTGTTAACAGTGAAGATCTGTGTACAGGGTAAGGGATGGGAAGCACGTGCAAAGGCCCTGAGGTGGATGGAGCATGACTTGACATGTTCAAGGAACTAAAGGAAAGTGAGTACAGCTGCAGTACAGTGAGCAAAATGAAGATAAATTGGAAATTTACTTCTGAGAGGTAGGCAAGGTCAGGATATGTAGAAAGGGCGGGCCAAGGAGTCTGTCTTCAAGTGCAATAAGAAACTATTGGAGGATTTCGAGAAGGGGAATGACTTGGTCTATTTATGTTTGTAAAAGAATGTACTGGCCACATGCATTAATGGAAAGGGTCGTGGGGGACAAAAGTAGAGGCCACTGGAGGGTTGTAAGCAGGAGGGTGATGTAATTGTTTGGATAGCCTTGTGGGGACCAGATCATGGTGGAGCTGGGAGACATTATATTGCAGTAATCAGGACAGAAAAGCCGATGAGGATTCACACTGGGGACGAAGCAGTGGAGGTAAGGGCAAGTGGCCAGATAGGAGATAGACTTTGGAGGTAGAGCCATTGGGGCTGCCCGAGAACTGGATGTCAGGAATCAGTATGGAGTCTTGGGTGTTTTATTTTAGCAAATTGATCAGAAGATTGTAACTGATCAGATGGTTGTATCTCATACGGAGATGAGAAAAACTCCATGACAGATGTTCTAAACCCTGTGAACTTTGTACTGCACATTGTTTCCAGAGAATCGACTGGGATCACCCTTAAAACTAAAGGCATGAGCCAAAAAAAAAGTTGAAAAGGAATGATAGGCATATAGAGGTTTATTATATTATCTCAATATTTGTGAATATTTGAAAATATCTATAATGAAACTTTTTTTAAAAAAATTTTTTATTTATTTACTTGAGACAGAGAGAGAGAGCACAAGCAGGGAGGAGGGTCAGAGGCAGAGGGAGAAGCAGACTCCCCGCTGAGCAGGGAGCCCGATGTGGGGCTTGATCCCAGGACTCCAGGATCATGACCTGAGCTGAAGGCAGCCACCTAACCAACTGAGCCACCCAGGTGCCCCTATAATAAAAAGTTTTAATAAATGGAGTGACATGAAGTCTTCCTTTCAGCCAATGAATACCAATCGGATAGAAATAAGAGTCTTTACCAAGTTTTTAAATAAATACCCACTAAGAAGATTAGTTGAAGCACTAGGTGGAAAAGGTGCTTCCTTTGGCCCACTGAGGCAGCTTCAAGGGCAAACTGCACAGCTTCACACACTGCACCCAGCTCACATCTGGAAGAAAAGCATTACTAGCAGGGGAATTAAATGGCTGCCAATTTGTGAGCACCCAGTCCTAATATGTTTATTGATTTGGGGTTCCAGTTTAGTGCTTGAGCCGTCTCTATCCATCAAGTTTTCCACATAAGAGCATAGATCATCCTGGGCATTGCGTGTGTGTGTGTGTCTGTGTGTGTGTGTGTTGGGGGGGGGTGGTTAGCTCAACTGCCTAGAGTTGGAAATATGGAGACTGTGGGTTCAAATCCAACTCCATGCAGATCCAGGTTGGATCCTGAGTAGCAATACGTTGACTGCTTCAGTGTCCTTGATAAAGATAATAATGATCACTACAATTGCTCAGCAGTGTATTTATACAGAAGATGGATTTTAAGCCACAGGATAAAGGGACAAAATGACACCCCACTGCCAGCATTTAAAAACACACAGATATACAATAAAATGTTCTTCCTAATTGTCAGATGACTTTGTATTTCAAGGGAGACATTAGGGTGGGGCATGAGAGCTGGGAGAATATGTTGTCTCCTGAAAGATACTGATAATTCCTCAGGTGGGCTCAGAATATTCTGTGTATTAGGATAAACAAGGGCATTTTCTATGTCCTTCTAATAAAACTATTTGCCCTTGTGGAAGGTCCTGACAGTGAGGGGATTCAGAAAATTATAACATTAAGAGGTAATTAGTGGAGATGTATTTCTAAATAAAAGGTAGTGATTAAGGACAATGTAAGGGACACCTGGGTGGCTCAGTCGGTTAAGCGTCTGCCTTTGGCTCAGGTCATGGTCCCAGGGTCCTGGGATCGAGCCCCACATCGGGCTCCCTGCTCAGGGGGGAGCCTGCTTCTCCCTCTGCCTCTGTCGCTCCCCCAGCTTGTGCTCTCTCTTAATCTCTCTCTCTTTCTGTCAGATAAATAAATAAAATCTTAAAAAAAAAAACCCATGATGTAAAACATGAATGCCATTTTTGAAAGGTTGAGGTTGTGATTAAAACACTCATTCTAAAATCTGGGTGATCATTATAGAGTTACAATTGTCAGCCACAGAATAGTTCCATTTGGGTTTACTCCCACTAGACTTGACAAAGTCTTCATGAAATTATGAAAAATTATGAAGTTACACTCTTTGTACCAAATTGGCCCTATTGCCATATGCCTTGATATTTAACCAGGAACATTTCTTAACCTCTGCGAACAAAATTTGTTTGGGTAAAGTATTTAGCAATATATATTAAGAGTCTTAAAAAATGTTTTAAGCTGGGATCCCTCTTTGATATGATAATTTAAGGAATTAGAGATACAGCCAAAGATTTAAATACAAGGATAGCCAATGAAGCATTGTCTACAGAAAACAAAACAAAAAAAACTCTAGCAACTTTTTTTGAGATTTCCAAGAGTAGATGACTTATTGAACAAGCTATGATGTGTATACATAATGAAATAATATGTGGTCTTTAAAAATGCTTAGCAAGTGTAACTAATGATTAATGACATAGGACATTGTTCCTGTTATAATTAAAATATTAAGTAATAAAAGAAAGATATGGAAACGGGCATATGTATAAATATATTGTACTGCTCAATGATGTAAAAAGAGAAATATATATGTTTGTAATAGATGTATACACAGAAAATATACCTTATGTATAGCGTATACAAAACATGTTTATTTTGAATATATTCATGGAATATGTGTATGTTATGTATACATATACACATATGTGTATATATGTGTGTGTAAACACACACACAGAAAAAAGACTGGAAGGAAATATACCAAAGAGTTACTGTAGTCATCCTTGGATGGTGAAATTATGGGTAGATTTTTCGTTATTTCCCAAATTTTCAGGAATGAACATGTATTACTTTTACAATAAAAATATTATTATTCATTTTTTTTTTTAGATTTTATTTGAGAGAGAGAATGAGAGAGAGAGAGCACATGAGAGGGGGGAGGGTCAGAGGGAGAAGCAGACTCCCCGCCGAGCAGGGAGCCCGATGCGGGACTCCATCCAGGGACTCCAGGATCATGACCTGAGCCGAAGGCAGTCGCCCAACCAACTGAGCCACCCAGGCGCCCCTTATTATTCATTTTTAAAACACAACTGACACCACCATGAAAAACAACGTAAAGTCAAGCTTTGGATGCAACTACCCCAGACTCACACTTCTGCCATGTGAGCATCTGTGTGCGTACCCATATGTGTTTCTTTTTAATGTCTGAATTTAGCAAGACAGATTGGAGCCTCATCTCTGCAAAGCCAGGTTCCTCTTGCTCAAGGAGAATATTCCTTGTTTATGCTGCAGGCAAAATAACTAGGTTTTTTTTGTTTTTTTTTTTAAACCTCAGGTCTGTTGTGAAAATGAGCCATCTGTGGCAGCCATGGTGTTTTTCCCCAACCTAATAGCACCTTTCATACTGAACTCTTGGGCTTTTCCAGGCGCTTTTGACAGCTGCAGAATGATTATGTAGTTTTTCTTTTTTTAAGATAAACTGGTAGAAGATGGTATACTGGGAAACCTTGCATATGTATGTAGTGTGGGGAATAAATAAATGAAAGCAAAACAAGCCCTGCAGTTGGGTTTGAGGAATGCCACAGGGAAGACCAGTCTCTGCTGCCTAATGCTTGGCTGTGGCAAGCTGGCCTCATGACATACCTTCTTCACTTTAGGAATGGGGGGAATGTCCTCCCCATCGTCATTTTATGTAAATATATTAGAGTGTGTCGGACACAGAATAGGTAGGTGGAAAACTTCTTATTTTATTTTATATATATTTTTTAAGATTTTATTTATTTATTTGACATAGAGATAGAGAAAGAGAACAAGTAGGCAGAGAGGCAGGCAGAGGGAGAGGGAGAAGCAGGCTCCCCGCTGAGCAGGGAGCCCGATGTGGGACTCCATCCCAGAACCCTGGGATCATGACCTAAGCCGAAGGCAGACGCTTAACTGACTGAGCCACCCAGGTGCCCCGAAAACGTTTTATTTTTTTTATTTTTTTTAAAGATTTTATTTATTTATTTGACAGAGAGATAGACAGAAGAGCACAAGCAGAGGGAGTGGCAGAGGGAGAGGGAGAAGCAGGCTCTGCACTGAGCAGGGAACCCGATGCGGGACTCGATCCCAGGACCCTGAGATCATGACCTGAGCGGAAGGCAGACGCTTAACCATCTGAGCCACCCAGGCGCCCCGAAAATGTTTTATTTTAATAAATGAAAGAACGAATGAAGATTCAGTTAAGGTAATTTCTTCCTCTGGTGACTGGAGGACCCACCTTTCCACCTTACCCACCTGCACTGGCGAGGGGCCACGCAGATGCCCCTGCTCAAGAGAAGGAGGCAGGGCACCCGCACCCTCATAATCCAGGGAGAGGCACATCATGATGCCCTAGATATTTTAAGCAACCCAAGGATGAACAGTTCCTCTCCATCTATGAAAGAAGGCAACCATGCGCCATTACTGGTGCTACTTTATTAATATCGCATCCTCCTACTTGCCCTGATGAGTCCTTTTAAACGTTACAAGGCAGGGTTTGCCACCGACTGCCGACTATAGCAGGAGAGAAACTGGACGCAAATTCTGTGGCAGAGCAGGTTCCAGACAGTCCTCCATGTACAGCGCGGGGGCTTCCCCTGGTGGAGCCATTTTCGCGACGCCCTATTTCCCTGCTCGCCTGCATCCTCAGAGTTTTTAATGTTGGCAGCTTTCCCTTTGATGGAAGAAAGCTGGAAGTAACTCCAGCTCATTTTCCTTGAGTCGTCAATGTCACTCCATACATCATCAAGCAGTGGAGATCGTGGATCACGGGGATCCTCCCCCTCCAAGGCAGCTGGAGAAGTACATAAGGCGGGCTAACGCTTAAACTCAAGCCTCCTCAGCTAGCTTGGCACTTCCCCTTAATAGTGAAACATATCTTTGACAGTCCACAAAAGTCTCCCTTCTGGGCCTTCTTTGTCTAAACTTAATATTTCCTGTATTAAGTCTTATAACAATTGTCGTGAGGAAGGTTGAACGCTAAAGAATTCAGAATCAATTAAGACTCCTCCAGGAAATCAAAACCTTCTGTTAAGCTGTAAAATGCTCTGGGATGAATTGGTGTCACCTGATAATATTGCACCAGAGTATGTATTGTAAAGCCTGATACTCAAGGCCAAGTGTCTCTTTCTACAAAAGCTACAATCCCCTCACCACATGAAGTGTATCAGCGCTAGAAGAATAGAAATAATGAGTGATTATACACCACCTTAAGTGATGGTTCTTTTACTAATATTGATAGAAAAGACTCTTCCTCCTTGTGGCCACCTCCGCGGCTCTTAGGAACAGATACTGCAGTGGCGATGAGAAGGCTGGAATGTCCTGTGGTCCGTCGTGAGTGTCTCATAGTGGGGTTCTTTTCTTAAAGTATAATTCTGAGATTAGTAGCTACAGATTAAGGTAACTGCAGGATCCCAGGCAGTCTGAGACCAGGGGGACTCCCAGTGGCTGAACACAAGGTCAAAGTCTTGATGGGTAGTCACAATACCTAGGTCCCAGGGAATGAGAAAACATTTACCTTTAAATCAGTAAGTGAGCAGAACCAAGAACTTTTCACGGAAAAATAAAAATTTGCCATCAGAATGCCCAATGAGCCATAAAGTTATGCTAAAAAGACAGAGGCCCAGTTTATGCATCCTTCCCGACCTAAAAGTTCCACAAGAGACAATTGGAGGGACAGTGATGAGACAGGTAATGCAACTCAGAGTCTTCCCAGATTTAAGAATTCTGATACATGAACAGAATGTCATGAGAAAACGCACCTGAATTTCAAAAAGGATAGTCAGCACTTCTTCTTTCATCAGTCGTTAATCGTTGCCTTTGTGTTCTTTTTTTACATGGCGTTTAGAGATGGGACCTCCAGGCTTCCTCCACAGACTAGACTGAAGAACATGAGACATGTATTAATAGCCCAGAGGCTGTGATTGCTAAGCGCTTGTGCATGTTTCCTGTGCTGAGGTCCTTCATTAGCCTGGCTTGACTGGTTTTTTTGGGGGGGGGAGGGCTGCTTTTTCTTTAATGGGCCAGACCTCATTTTTATTCCTACTTCTGGGAAGGACTGTTTGGCTCATGTGAAACTTTTCTGGGCTTTGTTAATGGGGCAGGCATGTTGCTTGGGCCGGTAGGTAATTTTGGTAGTATATAGGTGGTTAATTCCATTGCCAGGGACGTTGAGCTCTCTACATGGTCAGTTTGCTGTGTGCTCACTTGCTGCATATACACAGAGCTCACTGCAGAAATACCTACTCTCAACGCAGCATGCAAGCTGTTAGCAATCTTCTTTACATTACCTGAGGCCCACTCCATCACCCCTTTCACTTAATATGATAGATTGCAGGACGTAATATAGAAAAATGTAGTGTGTGTGGCATATAAACTCACAGTGCATATCGGATTTAATATGCAATGCACAGAAGCCACTCTATAATACATAGTCAAAAAGGCTGCAAGCTGTTGTATTGATGCTGTGCCCAGTTCAGGAGAATAAGGCAAGTTTCCATTGCCAGAAAAGAGCATAGTATTCAATTTCTCATCCAGTATAGAGTATAAATAAAACATGGTGTACGGTAATACCAAACTGCATGAAATGATTTCCTTTAGTACATAAACTTATAGCACCCCAGTCTTTGCTTCAAGTTGAATTTTCCCAGTTCTCTCGGATGGCAATAGGGAATTATCTGACCTTCTGCAGCAAGAACTTCCCACTTAACAGATTCTAGGGCTCCGCTGGGCCTCACGCTAATGGACAGCCATTAACCATCTTGGAGCTCCTCAGAATTCCCTGGAGCTTTGCAAGCTGAGCTCCTGGATCTCTCCAGAGTCAGAAGCTGACAGGCAGCTGTCAGTCAATTGGAAATTTCTTAACGCTATACCCTGTAGCAAATAAAAGTGCTCCGTATTTATAATGAGAAAAGATGATTGTGCCGACACTAATATGATTTAATAAAAACACTAACCCGGTAGATGTAGTCTAGTTATCTCTGTATAAATGCCTATGTATTACGTAGTCCCTCTTATTTCTAGAGAGCTATTAAGTTTCTCTGCCGTTCTTGAGCACGGTCAGAAAATTCTGCCTTTACAACCATACCTTCGGAAGAGTAGCTGTCAGCTATAGAAGTCCCCAATTTCTGTGAAAGTGTGAAAATGAGATGACCGAAGAAGATACTTTCTAAAGCAAATCTTAAATTATATTAACATTACTGCCTTTCATAGGGTTACGTGGTCCAAAGGGACAAAAGAGGACTAACACCAGAGACTTCGGAGATGAGTCTCATCTTGGTTTTTCCTTCAGTGGGTAACTTACTGTAGCTTTATTTGTCTCCGTCTCTCCATGAGTGTGGTTTGGTAAGCTGACGCCTACTCTGCCTGATCCATTGGTTCAGGTCTGGGTGCTACTTAAGAGTGGGAATGCAGTGGTTTGTCGAGAAGGGAAACAGGCAGGGGTACTTTCCTTTAGGCTTCTGCAGAGATGTGAGTCAATCATTCTTTTGAGAACAGCTCTCAAGCTGATGCACAACTGGTTGTGAAGTCGTGGTTAAGAGGGAATTTTAAGTGACTACTGCTATTACTCTTTAATCTCGGTGATTAGAGTACAATGTATTTTACCTCTCATATCACGAACCTTTTGTCATTGCTGACTGTAAAATATAGGAAATAGATATCAACTGGGAGCAAAGGAATTAAGAACTGTCCTCGCAAATCTGGGACTTTCACTGACAGAACAGATAAAGGACATAAATGAGTAGGAGATCCTGATTGTTATTCTGACTTGTTGCTGATAACGCCGGCCAACAGATCTGCTTAATTAAAGCCGTGGCCTTTTTATGGTCAATTCTTTGATTCTAAATGTTTTTAATCTAAAATACATTCAGACTTAGAGAATGCTGTAAGGGTAGTGCAAAAAATTCCTGAATATTCTTCACTCAAATTATTATAATTTTTTTCCATATTTGCTTTCTGATTCTCTCCTTATATATTATTATTATTATTACTATCATTATTATTAAGTATTCATCTGAGAGTAAGTTGCAGACATAAAGGGCCTTTTCTCCTAGATACTTTTTTTTTTTTAAGATTTTATTTATTTATTTGAGAGAGAGAAAGAGAGCGAGCACCAGCAGTGGGGAGAGGGAGAGGGAGAAGCACACTCCCCGCTGAGCAGGGAGCCCGATGCAGGGCTTGATCTCAGGACCCTGGGATCATGACCTGAGCCGAAGGCAGACGCTTAACCGACTGAGCCACCCAGGAGCCCTCTTAGATACTTTTACGTGCGTATAGAACAAGGACATCTTACATAAATGCAGTATAATTATCAAAATCAAGAAAATAACATTAATAAAATGATCTAATCTATAGACCTTGCAAATTTTTTCAACTGTCCTAATAAAAATGTCTTTATAGCAAAGAGAAAAAAAATTCTATGCCAGTATCGAATCTAGGATCAGACGTGGCATTAAGTGATCATGTCTCTTTAGCCTGTTTTAATCTAGAATAGTTCCTTACTCGTTCTTCATCTTTCATGGTCTTGTCCCTTGAGTAGCATGTCCCTTAATCTGGGGGACATGTTTCTCCATCATTAGCCAAATGCCTCTTAAGTGAAATTTTCAAAGGAAACGTTTGGAGGAAGTTCCCATTTTTCTTAGGGCGGGTGATTCTGTCCAAGTCTGGTGTGGAAAAGTATTGAAACCAGAGAAGGAACAGTACAAGCCACAGTATAAAATAGCAATAGGTTGCCCACGGAATTATCTTCATAATTGGGTCTGAGCTAGTTCCTGCCACATACTCTCCCCCACCCCCCTTCAAAGCACTGCATTGAATCTGGTACTGTGTCAACACAATAGGCAAAATGAGCTCCTGAGCATGGGTACCTGAGCTTAGAATTTGGTATGGAAATGCATAACTCACAAATGAAGGGCCATGCATATGTGTTTTTGGTTTCTTGCATCACCTTTCATTATCTTAAGACTGAAAAGTTAATCACCCAGTGTGTAATCATGCCATTATCAGTTTACATTGTAGTAAAGCCCATTCGAATGATGATTACATATGTTAATGAGTGTCGTTATAATGCACTACACAGTACATTACCTTCAATAAATATAATTGTTTATGCACTTTAATGAGGGTATATAATGCCCCAAAAGTAATGGTATTGACTGAATTGTGATTTATTGCTCTAAAACTTTGCCATTAGGAGAGGAAATCTTACAAAACCTTTTATGTTTACCTAACTTTCTTTCGCCCCCTAAAAGCTGCCACTCATCTCTCCCTCCCCCGGTTACAAGAAGAAAATAACTCCAAGACGCTTCACAATGTTCCCTGTCAATGCTTTTCTCAACCTGAAGAAGCAGGAGGTGGGTTCATTTAAAGGGTTTAATGAAGATCATTATGTTTACCCCTTAGTAAGGTTTAATGCATTATCTGGCAACAAAACTGATGCCACGTCAGAATTTTGGCTCCAAATCAAATAACAAGGAATAAAAAACATTGTTTGTTAAACTACACACTAGGAATAGAAAATAAGGCCAGGGATAGCATTTGGCCCAGCGTCCTGCATCAGGCCAGGGAAGGGACAGAGCATGATTAAATTGTCTTTGAATGTACAGACCTCCAGCTGGGGACAAAGAGAGGGTGGGTGGACCCCACATAGTTAATTCTAATTCCAAGAGCTTCTTTCCTCCTCTCCTTGGAATCTTTCTCTAAGGGAAAATTTAGTCTCATCTTGACAATGAAGCTGAAAAAATCCTTATATCTGATAAATAAGAAATCCATAAAACCTAGTTACTGTGTATGATGGGTACTTTGTTTTTCAAACTAATATAGGTAATAAACATAAGAACTGGAGTCTCCAAATGGGCTTCACATTGCCTTACATTTTGGTTATAGTAGCCTTCATGTTTCTAAGCAGACAGACATCCTGTAGCTAATGTCCTCTGCAAAGATTTCATTAATTAGAGTGCTAGGAATTACTTGCTAATATGTACAGACACTAAAGTCACTGCTCCTAGGCTGAACCTGAACCAAAACTCACTTATGCCAGTCATCATTCCCTTCTCTCCACCCAAGGAATAGAATCTCATTTGGAGCGTTATCTGGTCTCTGGTTTTAGTGTGTATATTACCCAGCTAATTTCCAGCCTAGCTACTATCTGGTTCTTACCCAGAATGTGCATCTGAACAGTAATTGGGGAGTGACCCATCACTCCCTGTTATCACATCCTTCAGCCTACGGACGGCACAGACTTCCTATGAACAGCCAGCTTGTAGGAGGAACTTGCCCCTGAAATCACGCGAATGGAACTCTGTTGCCTTTGGAAGCAAATTTGCATAGAAGGTCTCCTGGTTTGTTTGTTTGTTTGTTTTTTCCATCTCCACAGCATACTATCTGAAAGGATTTTCAGGAGTCTTTATGAATAAATAAAACTGCACAACTTAAAGAAAAAGATTAATTCATCTAGATACTCTAAATGCCCTGTAGAAATGACAACAGGGGATCAGTACTGGCATCTTAAAAGGATTTTTTGAACAATAGCAGTTTCTTAAAACAGATTCCCAGGATGGAAGGTAATCACTTGAGAAACTTGCCAAGGTTTACGATAGTGTTCCAAGTAGTTTGAAAGTCAGTAGTTTTGAAAAAAAAAAAAAAATTGACATTGAGATGCAATCTGTGGTAAGAACTAATTAATTTTTTTTTGCTCCTAAGAATAATTTATTATTTACACTTCTTATTATATATGTATTTTAGCTTCATTAGTCTGCAATGCTGGAAAAAATTATACCTTCAAGTCCTATTTATCAAATTAATGGTGCAATTTCATAGTGACACATTCCACATTCATTTAACCAAGTACAGTAAAAATGCATTTAAATTAGATTAGTGTGATGTAATAAAGATTCCAGTGTAGGGGGTGATATTTTAGCTGAAGAGAAACACCCAGATTGAGTTGAAAGCAACTTTGAGATAGTGCTTCAAAATTGATTTTGGCACTGGTTAAGTGAAAATATCAGTGATGATGACTCTCTAGTCTAACTCCCTCTGCCTACCTATTGTTACGCTTTACCATGACAAGGGAGAAAAGCCTCAAAGACTTAACACAGCCCTGCAGCAGAACACTTAAACTTTGCTCAGCCAAAGGCTCTGGTAGTAACTTGTCCAACGCTTCCGGATTGTGACAGATTTGCACATGATACAGATAAAAACTGCATGTGTCATTTTTGTCAATTAGTTTATCATTGTGGATCATTAAAAGCACCACCGTACCCATCAAGTATTATGTTGCTGTGGATGCTACACCTCACTTGCAACGATTAGGAAGGGGTTGTAACTTGTAATATCGCCCATGCTACATTTCCACGTTAAATGTTGTGGTGTCCACATCTGAGGATGTTCCCTCTTAACCATACATCATAAAATTGTGTGTGTTTCTATAGATATGTCCATGACATCATGTTGCAAGGCCCTAGAAAGCTCTGAAATGGCTGAAATGTGAGTTTAACACAGGATGTAATAGAAAATAGTGCTTCAGGAATACTTCCAAGATGTTGGGCCTTTTTGGAGATTAAGTGACATACTACACATAAAAGCACCTGGCATATAAAAGTCTTGTATGGTGTCAGCTAAATTGGAATCTGAATCCATAAGAGTGGAAGGTTTTTTACAGAAACTATAGAGCAAGTACTAAGATAGAGACAAGGGTGGTGGTGCTCTGTAAAATATATCCAGTAAGTTTTATTGTTTGTTTATCATAGGCAATTCTACTAATGGACATATTTTTAGAAGTTAGGAGAAAGCAGTGAGGGGTACAAAGTGGACAGTTGATGGTGGTCCACAGCTGCCTGGGTCCACTGAATGAGTTGCTGGAGCATGCTGGTCCTGAATGGGTTTCTGTGAACCTTGGCAATGGGGTGAGGAGGAAGAAATTGAGCAGAAAACAGACCATAATCCTCTCTTGGCCATGCCACACCAGATAACCAGCCAACTTTGTTTATACTCACCCACTCAAAAAGAAGGATCTATAATGAGGTCTCAGGAAAGAAATGAAAGTTAAAGAAACGAGGAGTGATATGAAGCTTAAAAAGGAGGTTTCCATGGGGCACCTGGGTGGCTCAGTCAGTTGAGCATCCAATGCTTGGTTTTGGCTCAAGTCATCAATTCAAGGTCCTGGGATTGAGCCCCGCATCAGGCTCCACACTCAGTGCAGTCTGCTTGAGATTCTTTCCCCTTCCCTTTCCCTCCCTCTCTGTTTCTCCTCCTGCTCTCTCTCTCTCTCAAATAAATAAATAAAATAATTTTAAAAAGGAGGTTTCCAGTTTGGGGGGGTTGGGGGCAAAGGGACCAAAAACAGTGTAGATTTCAGAAGGCAGAAAAGAACAGTGATGTTAGAAGAACTTAAATCATGACCAGTAATTAGTTTGCCAATTACTTGGAAATGTAATGGGTTGGCAACTCCCTGGGAAATCTGAGGCCGTGTAGACAACCAATCTGAATAACTGACATGAAAGTATTTCTGGTCAGCCAGGATGATATAGACTGGCCATTTACAGCTGTCAAATCATCTCAAGAACTGCCAGTCTGTTACTTAACTGCTTTCAGAGGATCCAGGGAACCCTGTCTCTGGTGGCAGGATTCAGTGATAAGATGACCCTAGTCTGCAGTCATTAAGTGCCTCTGGTCCCTGGACTTGAAATCAACATTAAAAAATTAAAAAAAAAAAAAAAGGTGAAGCTAAAAATTCCTTTGGGTTCAATTTTATATCTCTCTTTAAAAAAAACCTACTTTATAAATAATCAGACAAAAATTGACATTTTTTAAGTATATCATTTTATAAATTTTAACAAACGTATAGATTCTACTACCATTGGGACACAGAACAGGATACAGAACAGTTCCTTGTCCTCCCAGAACTTCTTGCTCTCCCTTTATAGTCACCCTCTCCCTCATCCCAACCTCCAGCAACCACTGATATATGGTCCATGTCTACAGTTTTATCTTGTTAAAAACACCACCTAAATGTAACCATCAAGTATGCAACACTTGAAACTGACTTCCTTTACAGAATAATGTTTTGAGATTTATCCAAGTTGCTGAATATATCAAAAGTTTGTTTCTTTTTATTACCGAGCAGTATTTCATTATATGGATGTACCACAGTTTATCTATTCAACCACTGAAGAACATTGGGTTGGTTCTCGTTTTTGGCAATTAGAATAGAGCTATTATAAACATTCACGAACAGATTGTTTCAAGAGTAGACATGTTCATTTTTACAGCATGGATATTCAAAATGAAATTGATGGATTATAGGTTAAGAGCATGTTTAAACTGCCAAACCATTTCCACAGTGCTATATCATTTTGCATTTCCAGCAGCAATAGAGAAGAGCTCTGTTGTGTCACAGGGTCAGTATTTTTTATTTTAGTCATCTTAATAAATGTGTAGTAGTATCTCACCATGGCTTAAATTTCCATTTCTCTAGTGACTAATGTTGAGCATCTTTTCATGTGCTTACTTTCCATCCTTATATCCTCATGGATGAAGGGTCTGTTCCAATGTTTCACCCATGTTTAATTTTTTTTTTTCTTATTTGTTTTAAGAGTTTTTTAAAAATATATATATATTCTGGATACAAGTCCTTTGTCAGATCTGTGATTCAGAAATACTTTCTTCCAGTATGTAGCTTGCCATTTCATTCTCTTGACATTGATATTCACAGATCAAATGTTTTTAAATTTATGATTCTTTTCTTTTATGGATTGTGTTTTTGGTGTCATGTGTAAGATTTCCTTGCTTAATCCAAATCAGGATGATTTCCTTCTATATTGTATTCTAGATATTTATAGTTTATGCTTTATGTTTAGATCTGTGATCCATTTTGAAGTAATTTTTGAATAAGATGTGAGGTTTAGGTTGACGTTTGTTTTTTAGCATATGGATGTACGAATTATTGTTCATTACTGGATTGTCTTGCAGCTGGTGCATGAGAGAATGAGAGAACGGAAATAAGAGAAGAAATAGCCATACAAAGTGGAGAATTTCTGCACTCTCTGATTATTAGGAGTTCTCCTCCTTACTCCTCCAACCAGAGCTAGAGGCTTTCTCATGGACCTCACTCTCTGCTCTGGGTGTTCACTTCTGGTGTCGGCTGCTTTTAGTTTAGGCTGAGAGATACTGGGGAGGAATAGATGGTGAATGTGCCACTGGTCCAATGGTACTGCAAGTCTGGTACTCTTTCCTGATTAGCCTGCTACTATTTACTCCTCAGGGACCCCAATGTAAGCTCTGTGCATTTAGTTCAGGTTTTATAGCTGTGGGAGAGATGGGTTTAGTGTGCTTATTGAATCTTACCTGGAACTCTCTCATCTTTCTTTTATTGCCTCTGTCTAGTACATTTATATCTTCCACTCCAACTCCCTTCTTCACCACCCCACCCTCAAAACTTACCATTAAAATTCAAGTTGGGTTGTTCCATATTATTTCATCTGTCTGAGAGGTTGATATTTCCTCAAGAGAGATTAGGTCATTTGACTCATTATTTTATTCATAGGCTTTGACCTGCACCCCCCCAAAAAATTAAGCATTATTTTAGGTTTGCAACCTCATGGCAAATGTTAGCCTTTAGTGCACAGGATGAGGAAGTGCAGTAGGTAAACAGCAGTCAACTTGTGAGCTTGGAGCCTTAAATCTTTAGCAAACATTTCCTACAACTTTTATCAAAATTAGGATGCAGTCAGAGTCTTGAGTCTTGGTTGGACTAATATTCCACTGAGCATTAACTTTTATGGAAAGATTATATTCACTTCTTTGCACCTTGATATTTTCTTCTTTATGTCAACTCCAATGATTTAACTATCTAAAGTAAAGATGATTTCAACTTTTTCATAGGAAGGATTCTATGGTAGTCCAATTGCCTTCTTTGCTCTTACAGACAGTTTGCTTCCCCACTATCATAAAAAGGTGAGACCTTGGCAGGGCTTCCAAAATCTGGGGCTCCAATTCATTCACCTCTGCTTCCCCCAGCTCCTGCCCATGACCACTGATGTTGTATCTCCCTGTTGTGTCTTTTGCTTAGATTTATACAGCCAACAGTTATTGTTGACTGACTTGTAGCATAGACAATAAAAGCTTAATGAAAGGGAGTAAGTACTCAGCTATTTGTTTTACCTCCTGTTTTTCTTCTGTTTAAAACCAAAAGCTTTTTAAAAAAAAATATGGAAGAAAACACAGTGACTTGATCTTGGGTTGCTAAAAAATATGATTTCCTATTTTTTATCAAGTTCTAAGATCCAATACTAATTCTCTCTGTTGTGGATTTGATTGGTGTAAATATGCTGATGGAAAGACACTGATAAGTAGGAGTCAAAGAAGACCAACATTTGGGAACTTCAGGGTCTGGAACCAAAGACAGCTCACAAGAGGGCAGTGAGAACACAGGTGTTCTGATTCTAGGAAGGAACAGTCTTGGATGCAAGAGACTCCCTCAGGTAAAATGAAGAAGTTAATTCTTGGCCCTATATTCAGGACTATATTCCTTCCATGCTAGCTCCTACTGGCATTTTTGTCTAATCTATTGATCATTTCCTACCAGGGTCTAAAATGATAAGGGAATTAAAGCTCTTTTTTCTCTACCACAGCCTGCCCTGCACTCAGGACACCAGCACAGTAAAGACTTGGCAAAGTTCTTTGGAGATCACAAAGGTCATTATCTAGGCTGAGTTTAAATTTAATATTCAGAATATGTAAAAATTTACTATTGTGACTACTCTAATGAGACTTGATTTCTCCCTGTGGATCTGGGGGAAAATATCCTGGTAGTTTTGCCCCAGTGAAATGTCAGAGCAGATGCCTAAAATAACACATTAACTTTTGAAGTTTTAAGACGTCTTTGCTCTGATCCTAGAGAAATGACTACATATCTCTATGCTTCAATTCTTTCATGTACACAAAGGGCAGATGCTGCTCACTTGCCCTACATGATTGTTACAGAGAAAACTATTTAAATGATTCTGAAATACTTTATAAGTACAAAGTACTGGAAAATGCCAATTAATGGCAATATAGTTCCATATATAGAAGGAAAAATATTGGTATAAAAGATAAAGGAATCTTGGGGCACCTGGGTGGCTCCGTTGTTGGGCGTCTGCCTTCGGCTCGGGTCATGATCTCAGGGTCCTGGGACTGAGCCCTGCATTAGGCTCCTTGCTCAGCGGGAAGCCTGCTTCTCCCTCTCCCACTCCCCCTGCTTGTGTTCCTGCTCTCGCTGTGTCTCTCTCTGTCAAATAAATAAATAAAATCTTTAAAAAAAAAAAAAGATAAAGGAATCTAATAGTCCTAGAAAAGATAGAGGAAAAATTCTAAAATATTCATAGCCTGAAGCTAAAGATTTTCCCTGGAACAGAGGAAAAGAAAATTAAAAACCAGCTACTTTCAGTTTCTGCTTAGGATGTAGACAGTTGGAAAGAACAACATTCATGCCCTTAGGAACAACAGCAGAAAAAGGGTGGACACACCAATTCAAGTTAACAACTTTTTTTTTAACCCATAAGGGAACTGAGGTCATGTGGCAAGCAACTAGCCAAAACCTAAGAAGATACAGTTTTCCTTCAGAAGTAAGACCAGACCTGAGCACTTGTTTACCTGAGGCAGATGTAGCCAAACAGAAGTAGAAAAAATTCATCAAGAATTGTTAATGAGTTGGTAGAGATTGAGTGGGCGGTGATAGACTATGTAGCTCCTTGGGACCACAGGTATCGGGATAATTTGCACCAACTTTTAGGTTCTTCTCTATATACCTTACCAGGCACTTGGAAAAAAGGACTGGAGGGAGTCCCCAACCCATCCCTTGTGGTGTAAATTTGATGGAAGGAGCAGTAGCTGCTATGAGAGGGACACAGAACTCTGCCCATACCCCCAGTCCTTACCCCTATATGGAAACATAAGGTTTAAATTGCAGGGAGAAAAACAACACGCACTACCACCCTTAGAACACTGGAGAAAACCCATTGTAGCTAAGAGAGGTAAACATAAAAATTACTCTTTCCCCCTGGGAGGAGGGACAGGATTATGTGCTGAGACTACAACTGGGGGAGGGCCAGAGAAAAAGCCACACCTGTGACCCAGACAGTTTTGCCTAAGACTGCAGCTTAATTAGCTCAACAGAGAATGCCCTCCTTGCCCTCCACCATCAGACTAACAACCTTCAAATACAAGTAATAATGAAGTATACTGCTGGGATAGTAGCAAGAGCATGGAGAGATAGCCTCTCAGAAGTGCAGCACAAAGCAAAGACCAGAGCTGAGGATGGAGTAGATAGTTGAAACATTTCTGAAAACATTGTCCCCACATTAAATGCAAGGTATCAATAGAAATATTTGAAGCCTATGGCACACTGAGGGTAATCAAGGAAACCCCAAGGAACCAAACCAGCTCAATTCCTAACTAGACTGACTCAGTCTCCTACACTAAAAGCCACACACACACACACACAATGCCCATCTTTAGGCAAACAAAGAAACAAATAAGCAAAAGACAAAAACAACAACAACCCACCAAAATCAAAATTAAAAAAACTACTTCATTTCAACCTTTTTTGTCTTACACAAGATATTAGGCTTTTAACAAAAACTTATGAAAATCATTGCATATGAAAAAGCAAGGGAAAAGTAAAAGACCCAACACATTACTAAGACACAGAACAACTGACAGAACCAGACTCAGATATGATATAAAAGTTGAAATTATAAGACAGGGAAATTTAAATAACTATGATTAATACATTGAAGGCTATAATGGAAAAATTAGAACAAAATGCAAGATAAAATGGAATTTTAGCAGAAAGATGGAAACTATAAGAAAGAGTCAAATGGAATTCCCAGGAATGAAAAAAATAGTAACAGAGGTAAAGAATGCTTTAAATGGACTTATTAGTAGACTCACATAGCCAAAGAGGGAATCAGTGAACTTGAAGATAGGTCAATAGAAATGACCCAAACTGAAAGACAAAGAATTAAAAGAATAATGACTTAGAATTTATTATTATTTATAACAGAAAATAGAGCACAGATGAAAAATGTTAAAGAACTTCAAGCAGGATAAGAAAATTACACACCTAGGTATTTCATATTTAAGCATCTGAAAACAAGAAATTTTGAAGACAGCCGGGGGGGGGGGGAAGAGACATTACATGCTGAGGAATGACAGATAAGAATTACAGCAGACTTCTTGTCAAAAATTATGAAAGTCAATTTACAATGAAGTGATGTCTTTAAAGTGCTGAAATTAAAAAAAAGTCAATCTAGAGTTCTATACTCAGACCAAATATCTTTCAAAAATAAATAGAAATACTTTCCCAGAAAAACAAAAACAGAAAGAATTAATTTCCTGCATACTCTGCAAGAAAGATTAAAGGATATTCTTCAGGCAAAAGGAATGATACCAGGCAGACATTTGGATCTGTATGAAGGAATGAAGAGTGCCGGAAATGACTGAGAGTAAAAATAAAATTCATTTTAATTACCATTAATTACTCTAAAAGTTAAATGAATGTCTAAAACCAAAAAAAAAAAAAAAAGTATTTTGTGTTTATATGTATAAAAGCAAAATAAATAACAATGATAACAAAAGCACAGAGTTTGGGAAGGCAGAACTAGGAATATAATGTTAGAAGATCCATGCACTACATGTAAAGCATTATAAGTATTATTTGAGAGTAAACACTAATTAAATAAATTAAAGATGCACATTTTATTTATTTATTTATTTAAAGATGCATATTTCACTTTATTTTTTAAAAGATTTAATTATTTATTTTAGAGAGAGAGAGAAAGTGTGAGTGGGGGGTGGCAGAGGGAGAGGGAGAGAGAGAATCTCAAGCAGACTCCCTGCTGAGTACGGAGCCCTATGTGGGCTCAATCCCAGGACACTGAGATCATGACCTGAGCTGAAATCAAGAGTCAGATGTCTAACCAACTGAACCACCCAGGCACCCCTAAAGATGCATATTTTAAATCCTAGAGCAACTTCTAAACATTTCTAGAGGTATAAACAATAAGTCAATAGTGGAAATAAAATGTAATCACAAGAAATCCTCAGTTAAACAAAAGAAAAAAAGAAAGACCACATGGAAAAAATAGAAATCAGATAACAAAGTGGTCAATTTTAATATAAACATATCAACAATTACATAAATGTTAGTCTAAAAAACCACTAAAAGACAGACTGTCTGATTGATTTTAAAAGCAAAATCCAACTGGACATTCTCTATACAAGAAACTCACTTTAAATATGTAGACATGGATTGGCTAAAAGTAAAAATGCAAGCAAATATACTATGCAAACTCAAATCAAAAGAAAAGTGTTATTGCTAATTAGTGCCAGATAATGTAGACTTCAGATCAAAAAATATTATCAGGGATAAATGAAGGATATTCTGTAAAAATAAAGGGATAAATTACCCAAGAAGACATAAAATCCTAAGTGTGCATACCTCACAAAAAATTTCAAAATACATTTTAAAAAACCTAATAGATCTAAAAAGAAAAATAGAAAAATCCATAAGTAGTTGATATAAAAAAAAAAAAAGTAGACTGAAAAACAAGTTAAGGATGTAGAAGACCTGAACAATATTATCAACCAACTTGATCTAACTGATATTTATAGAACACTCCACCAACAACAGAAAAATTCACATTCCTTTCGATTGGAATATTCACTAATATAGACTATATTTTGGTCACAAAACAGACTTTAACACATTTAAAAGAGTAGAAGTCATGGAAATTATGTTTTGTAAATTATTATGTACATTTCTGAATTATGTTTTCAGAAATCAGTAACAGAAAGATACCAGAAAATACCCAAATATTTCAAAACAAACAACATACTTTTAAGTAACTTAAAAGCCAAAGCAAAAATTAAATATATGTTGAGCTGAGTAAAAATAAAAATGCAAAATTTCAAAATTTGTGAATTACAGCTAAAGCAGTTTTGAGATCACGATTTATAGAGTTAAATGCTTATGTAAGAAAATAAGCAAGGTCTCAAATCAACTGATTTTTGACAAAGGTGTAAAGACAATTTAAAGAAAAAAGATAGCTTTTCAACAAATGTACTGGAGCAATTGGGTGTCCATATGCAAAAAGGTGAACCTTAGCCCTCACACTTCATGCAAAAATTAACTCAAAAAATATCATAATCTAGATATAAAACATAAAACCCTCAAATTTTTGGAATAAATCATAAGAAAAGCTGTGTGATCTTGGTTGGGTAAAAAGTTATTAGATAAGATGCCAAAAACCTGAGCCAGAAGAGGAAAATTAATAAATTGGACTTTATAGTTTAAAATTGTTATTATGCAAAGGACCGCATTAAGAAAATGAAAATGCATGCCAGAAACTGATATTTTTTTTTCCAAATCATGCATCTCACAAAAGACTTGTATCCAGAATATATTTTTATAAACTCTTAAAAGTCAAGAAGAAAACATACAACCCAATAACACTGGGCAAAAGATTTAAAAACTTGCCTCCAAAAAAAAAATAATAAAATAAAATAAATATAAATATAAGTAAAAACTTGCCTCCAAAAGATAGACAATGGCAAATAAGCACATCAAAAAAAAAAAAAAATCTCAACATCATTAATCACTAGAGACATGCAAATTAAAACCACAATGAGCTACCACTATATACCTATTAGATGATAAAAACAAACAAAAGAAAGCAAAAACCCTGACAATATATAATGCCAAGTGCTGGCAAGGAATCAGAGCAATTCAAGCTCCCATATGATGCTGGTGTGAGTGCAAAAGTGATACAGTCATTTTGGAAAATATTTTGGTAGTTTCTTATAAAGGAAAACACACACATGCTTACCTTATGATGTAGCAATACCACTTCTAGGTATTTATTCATAATAAACGAAAACTTATGGCTCACAAAAACCTGTTTTGAAATGCTTATAGCAACTTGGCTGATGCTAAAAACTGGAAACAACTTAAATATCCTTCAACTGGTGAATGGATAAACTATTGTACCTCCATACAGTGGAATACTACTTGGCCAATGAAAAGGAATGAATTCTTGATACATACAGTGGTGTTGATAAATATCAAATAATTTTATTACATGAGAGAAACTAGACCTAACAGGCTAGATAAAATATGATCCCATTTATATGACATTCTAGAAAAAATGTAAATATAGGGACAGAGAGCAGATAAGTGGTTTCCAAAGATTGGGGCGGGAGGTGGGGCTGATTACAAAGAGGCAGAGCTAGAGAGCATTTGGGAGCAGTAGAACTGTTTTGTATCGTGACTGTGGTGAGGGATATACAACTTGGTACATTTGTCAACATCCAAAGAATTGTATGACACAAAGAGTGGATTTTAGTGTGTAAATTAAAAAAAAAAAAAAAAAGAGTTGCAACAAACCTCCTAATAAATGAACAGACTATATCTGAGGGTGTCTACATGACACAGGAGAGGCTGAGCAAATTTTCATGATGATAGAATATTTGGTGGAATTGTCAGGACTTAAGCGTGAACTCTTTCCTGTAATTCTTCTGATAATAAGACAAGAGGCAATTTACCTCAGAAAACTTGAGGCAACAGGAAATTATGTTTGAGGAGGAGGAGAAAGGGGATAGAAATAACATTTATTGAGTGATTTTTATATTCCATGCATTTTGCTAGACACTTCTTTTAGAGAGTCACTGATTCATTTCTCACTGTGAGCCCAAGATACTATTATTCCCATTATACAGATAAAGAAACTAAGGCATGGAAAGATTGACTAATTTAGTCAAAATTCTGCAACTAGCAAGCAGAAGAATCTGAGTTTCTACTAAAGGTTGCCAGTTCTTCTTCGGCAGGTGGTACCACGATCTACATGTAAATGGAATGAAGAAAGCCAGAGGTTGATCTTTCTTTTTTTTTTTTTTAAGATTTATTTATTTATTTATTAGAAAGCGAGAGAGAGAGAGCATAAGGGGGGGAGGTCAGAGGGAGAAGCAGACTCCCTGCCAAGCAGGGAGCCCGATGTGGGACTCGATCCCAGGACTCCAGGATCATGACCTGAGCCGAAGGCAGTCGCTTAACCAACTGAGCCACCCAGGCGCCCGAGGTTGATCTTTCTTACCTATTGTCATTGTTCCTTTGTCAGGAAGTGTGGAGTCTGCATAGGGTCACAATGACTTTTTAAGATAGAAGATTGCAGGCCATAGGGACCTCTCATTGTATTGTAGTATATTGCTATTTATAATTGATATTAAATATTGTTTATTAAGTTTTTTAAAATTTCACTTAAACATTCTTAAGTGAAAAAAGTGGTATTTGACTGAGAGTTATAAGATTTACAAAATTTACCACTTGTGATTTGTTCCTGTACATGTTCAGAGCTTTAGAAATGTCTTACTTAAAATTCTAGACTGGCATTAAGAAATCACATGGGGAAAAATAGTACCACTTCCTTAAAAATGGAGAAAAGAGATCAATGTCAGAATAGGAAAGGTTGGGAATATTTAATCAAAATTGGTTTCACTGGGCTGAGGTATAACATTCATATTTTTCTCTTTTATGATAACTATTCTAAAATATATCACTATTCTAATATATATCAGCCATCTTGTGCTCCCTTCAATTAAAGACAACTTCCTAGCACAAAATTTGTTAAGTATTTGAACCCATCAAATACCTACATACAGAGAGATACTATACTCCTGAATACAGAGATGATATTTTGTTTTTTCTTTCTTCCCAGCTTTATTGAAGTATTACTGACATATAACATTGTATAAGTTTATGGTGTGCAACATAATGATTTGATACATGTCCATATTTCAAAATAATTACCACAATAAGTGTAGTTAACATCCATCACCTCACTTGGTTACAAATTTTTTTCTTGTGATGAGAAGTTTTAAGATTTATTCTCTTAGCAACTTTCAAATATATAATAGATATTGTTAATTGTAGTACTATGAGCTCATGCAACTCAGCAAAAAAACAAATAATCCAATGAATAGTACAAACAATACTTTAAAGTATATAGGAAATTACTATGTAATAAAAGAGATATTCCCAAGTACTCCCTGAATGATTAATTGCTTAGTAACTTGTTTGAGACCAGTTTGGAAAAAAACAAAACAAAACCAGATCTCTATTCCACATTCAAATAAATTCTGAATTAAATATTTAACTATAAAAAAGTAAAACAGAAGTGCTCTAAAAATTATTAATAAATATATTTATACTATTATGCTCTTTTTATATGTTATAAAAAATATAGTATAAATATATTTATATTCTTCTGAATGAGGAAGGCTTTGAAAGGCAGAAATCAAGAGGAAAAAAACTGGTAGTGCCAACTACAGATAAATGTAAAAGTTCTGTAAATCAAAATCTTTATAAATTAAATTAAAGGAAAAATGCCTGAGAGGGAAAAACACTTGCAATGTATGCAGCAGAAAAATAATTGATATCTCAAAGATCAATAACACAGAGATCACCTACTGAAAAAATGGCAAAAGATTTGAGCAGAATTTACACATAAGAATATAATTAGCCAAGAGACATGAAAAAAATTAAATCTTAAACTAAAATAATCAAATAAAAGAAAATTTGAAAATAAGAAGATGCCCTTTGGAGCTTATCACATTGTTGAATAATTATTTCAAATACCCAGTATTGGCAAGGATTTCAGTGAATCTAACATTCCCATTCATTACTATAGAGAAATTTTTACATGAGCATATGAAAATATATTTTAAAAGCTTTAAATGCTGGAGAGTTTTGACCAGAAACTCCAGTTTTAGGAAACTACCTGAAGGAAAACAACAATGTGGACAAAGACTGACATTCATTGCATTATTGGTACTAATAACAAAAAGTAGAAATACCCTACATGTCCAGAAATGGTTTGCAAGTGTTGATTATTAAGACTTCAGGAATTTTCTAAGCCAGTTGTTGAAGTCTTGGTAGCTTGAAATCAAGCAATTATTTACACCACAGAAATCAGAAAACTCTACAAATCCAGTCTGGTTTTATCCCTCAGAGAGCCAGTTGATAAATATCTACCAGCATTTTACTGCTTTACATCTATTATTAATAATATTTACATGATACTAAAATGAGTCTTTATATGGTTTTTTTTCTGAGTAATGAAATTAAAAATATTTATTTTATGTTTACATATCTGAATTTTCTACTTGGATCATGTGATACCTTTGTACTAAAAACTTACTGTTTGAATGGCTAATTTTTGGTGTTCCTGACTATGTCACTCCTAAATATCACTGTCAAACTCCCTGTAATAATATATATAATCTATAGCAGGTATCAGAAATTCTAGCCCATGGGCCAAATCCAGCCAAAAAAGCCAGGGTTATACCTTGGTTCTTGTGTGCAAATGTTTTTCAGATCTGCTATTTTTTCATATTTTAAAAACCCTTCTCTTCTTGAGCTAGGGTTGAATGCAATCAGATGAACCTTGAACAAAAGAATATATTCTTAGAGATATATTAGGAACTCATGAGAAAAGTTGAGTGTTTCTGAATGGTAAAATAATTTGTTGACCATGATTAAGAAAAGTCAGTAATTTCCCTACAGGATAATGATTTGTATGTTATAACCAAAAAAAGGTCACAGTACATATAATTTTATTTAGCCAATATGCCATTATATCCCCCTAAGGTCAGGTACACGGCAGGGATGTCCACTATCACCACTGCTATTCAACACAGTATTAGAAGTCCTAGCCACAGCAATCAGACAACAAAAAGAAATAAAAGGCATCCAAATCGGCAAAGAAGAAGTCAAACTCTCACTCTTTGCAGATGATATGATACTTTATGTGGAAAACCCCAAAGACTCCATCCCAAAACTGCTAGAACTCATACAGGAATTCAGTAAGGTGGCAGGATATAAAATCAATGCACAGGAATCAGTGGCATTTCTATACACCAACAACAAAACAGAAGAGAGAGAAATTAAGGAGTCAATCCCATTTACAATTGCACCCAAAACCATAAGATACCTAGGAATAAATCTAACCAAAGAGGCAAAGAATCTGTACTCAGAAAACTATAAAATACTCATGAAAGAAATCGAGGAAGACACAAAGAAATGGAAAAACGTTCCATGCTCATGGATTGGAAGAACAAATATTGTGAAGATGTCAATGCTACCTAGAGCAATCTACACATTCAATGCAATCCCTATCAAAATACCAGCCACTTTTTTCAAAGAAATGGAACAAATAATCCTAAAATTTGTATGGAACCAGAAAAGACCCCGAATAGCCAGAGGAATGTTGAAAAAGCAAAGCAAAGCTGGCGGCATCACAATTCCGGACTTCAAGCTCTATTACAAAGCTGTCATCATCAAGACAGTATGGTACTGGCACAAAAACAGGCACATAGATCAATGGAACAGAATAGAGAGCCCAGACATGGACCCTCAACTCTATGGTCAACTCATCTTTGACAAAGCAGGAAAGAATGTCCAATGGAAAAAAGACAGTCTCTTCAACAAATGGTGTTGGGAAAATTGGACGGCCACATGCAGAAGAATGAAACCGGACTATTTCCTTACCCCACACATAAAAATAGACTCCAAATAGTTGAAAGAGCTCAATGTGAGACAGGAGTCCATCAAAATCCTAAAGGAGAACACAGGCAGCAACCTCTTTGACCTCAGCTGCAGCAACTTCTTCCTAGAAACATCGGCAAAGGCAAGGGAAGCAAGGGCAAAAATGAACTATTGGGACTTCATCAAGATAAAAAGCTTTTGCACAGCAAAAGAAACAGTCAACAAAACCAAAATACAACTGACCGAATGGGAGAAGATATTTGCAAATGACATATCAGATAAAGGGCTAGTATCCAAAATCTATAAAGAACTTATCAAACTCAACACCCAAAGAACAAATGATCCAATCAAGAAATGGGCAGAAGACATGAACAGACATTTTTCCAAAGAAGACATCCAAATGGCCAACAGACACATGAAGAAGTGCTCAACATCGCTCGGCATCAGGGAAATCCAAATCAAAACCTCAATGAGATACCACCTCACACCAGTCAGAATGGCTAAAATTAACAAGTCAGGAAACGACAGATGTTGGCGGGGATGCGGAGAAAGGGGAACCCTCCTACACTGTTGGTGGGAATGCAAGCTGGTGCAGCCACTCTGGAAAACTGTATGGAGGTTCCTCAAAAAGCTGAAAATAGAGCTACCCTATGACCCAGCAATTGCACTACTGGGTATTTACCCCAAAGATACAAAAGGAGGGATCTGAAGGGGTACATGCACCCCGATGTTTATAGCAGCAATGTCCACAATAGCCAAACTATGGAAAGAGCCAAGATGTCCATCGACAGATGAATGGATAAAGAAGATGTGGTATATATATACAATGGAATATTATGCAGCCATCAAAAGGAATGAAATCTTGCCATTTGCAACAACATGGATGGAACTGGAGGGTATTATGCTGAGCGAAATAAGTCAATCAGAGAAAGGCATGTATCATATGATCTCACTGATATGAGGAATTCTTAATCTCAGGAGACAAACTGAGGGTTGCTGGAGTGGTGGGGGGTGGGAGGGATGGGGTGGCTGAGTGATAGACATTGGGGAGGGTACGTGCTATGCTGAGCGCTGGGAATTGTGTAAGACTGTTGAATCACGGACCTGTACCTCTGAAACAAATAATACATTATATGTTAAAAAAAAAAAAAGAAGAAGATAGCAGGAAGGGAAAAATGAAGGTGGGGAAATCGGAGGGGGAGATGAACCATGAGAGACCATGGACTCTGAGAAACAAACTGAGGGTTCTAGAGGGGAGGGGGCTGGGGGGTTGGGTTAGCCTGTGATGGGTATTAAAGAGGGCACGTACTGCATGGAGCACTGGGTGTTATATGCAAACAATGAATCATGGAACACTACATCAAAAACTAATGATGTAATGTATGGTGATTAACATAACATAATAAAATAAAATTTAAAAAAAATCCAGTATGCAAATGCTCACACGACACAGTGATAAGAAAGGGTATTTTGGAGCACTGAACATGCACCTCATTGAGATGTCATCAGTACAGAAACACCCGTGCCAAAGAGCTTGAAGCTCATCTTCTGTGAAAAATCAGTGGCCCCCCAAACTTCTCATTTCTTACCTCTAGATCACCTGGAGTATCCAGTCTACTAGTTGAATGGTGGTTGGCCCCAACTTCTGAAGTCTTTTTTATTTATTTCCGGTATGGTGCCAAATGCATCCCCCTTAATTTGCACTACTCTTTGTCTGTTTCTTCTACAACACATGTGAAAAGGGAGAAGTGGGACTTAGAGATGCAAAGACACAGGTGTTCTTATTGTAAAAGCACAGATAAAAACAGAGCCTCTCCACAATAGGGAGAATGTGAAGGGCTCACCTAAGAGGAGGGATTTAATCCCTGGGCCTGTAATGTTTTGGATGCATGCAATGGACACGGTCTGGCCGTAAACACACTCGCAGCCATGCTCACGGTATGCGTGCATGTGGTTCGTACTGATTTGTTTGTGAGTTTGGAGGGGAGGAGGAAAAGATGAGCATGAATCAGATCTATTTATGCTGCATTTTAATTTTCTTTTTTTTCAAAGATTTTCTTATCACACACAGCTAGAGAGCATCTATCGTGTGCTTGGTCCTGGCGATAGTGGTAAGACGTACTCCTCACCCTTGGGGAACTTAAAATCTGGCCAATGAGACAAACGCATGAATAATTAATAGATAACTGGCATTATACTGGTCAGGTGACTAAAACAACTCTGGGAACACAGAGGGGACCATTCGTTGTCCGAAGGGGTATAGGGGTAAGGGTGTTAGAGAAAGTTCCCTGGAGGTGGGCATTCAAAAGATGAGTGAGATCTCACTTGGCAAAACAGTGGGGCATTTATATGGAAGCACAAGCAAGTTCTGCGGTAGGCAGCGCTGGCATGCTGGGTCTGCATCCTGTGGGGGGTTTGTCAGGAGATACGACTCATTCCTGTAAGTCAGGAGTTCAGATCCAAGGCCAACAATACATCAGGGAAGAAGGAAGGACCTAAAGGTAAGTGTAAAGGGATCAAACAGCAAACCCCAAACCTGACCCTTTCCATTTACTTTTTAACACCATGAACAATGTAAGGCATGATGAACTCTCTTAAAATCTAAGAATGCCCTGGTTGGTTTTTTTGAGCACGGCACGATGGAGTGAGTCATGTGAACACCCTCACGATTACATTCATCTCCATGTACTTTGCATAAAGGAGAAGAGGTGGCCGACTTCATTCGCTTCTTACACAGGCATTTACAGGGTACCTACTCTGTGCCTAGAACTCCACTCGACCCCCGGCAATCAAGAGAGACAAGGTCCAGCGCATGGGGTCCTGATGTGCCTGAACTAGTCTGTAGGAAGGAGTCTCCTCTCTGTATCTTGTCCGGCGGGATTAGAAAACGGAAGTCACGTGTTGGGGTGAGCACAGTAAAGGGGCGAGCCTCAGTGTAGCCCTGTGTCTTGTCCCTCGACCACCATCCTGCTCAGCCACAAAAGGAGCCAAGGCAAAACTGGTCCAGTGGAGCACTGGCCCCAGAAGTTCTGTCAATAGCAGAGACTTTGTCCTGGGGTGTGTGCGTGAGCCACAGTGATGCTGTCCCTGGGAAATGGCGGCGTGGCACTTGCCTTTGATGCCGGCAGCAACAGGAGAGGCGGACGAAGGTGGATGCCACAGAGCAAGCAAGAGGCCAAGAATCACATGGAAACCCCTTTCTTCTGGGCACCTTAGAATTACTTTTGGAGAAACTTGAGACTGCTAAGGTTATGGAGTGGAGAAAAAAAGCCAGGGAGCGATGATTTGTGACAATTTTTGTGACCTCAGTTTTAAGACCCCGACAACGCTGAGAAGGAAGATTTGGGGTTTTTATTCTCAAGTCACAGACGAGGAGACAAAAACTCGGGCTTGGCCACGTTGCTGGTAAGGCGATTGACTCAGGGACCAAACCTAGACTGGCTTCAGAGTCCTGTTGGTTTTGGTCATGTTTTCTGACAAATAGACCTCATGGTAACATTCTGTGTCACAGGATATAAATCATCAATACTTGGAAACCCATCTTTAAACACAAAGAGTCCGTCTACACCCATGATAGAGCCTTCCCTGAAGTGGTTAGTCTAGAAGCTTGAGCCCAGTGGGTGTTCGAGAGGTTTTTAAAAATCTACTCATTGGAACGACCTAGTCAGATTGGCTAAGGCAGGTGCCTAAATTCTCTTCCTCTGTTTGGGGAAGCAACAGCACCAGGGATCTTTCAGGACGCTAATCCCTCCCTGGGTCAGTGAGCTTCAGCTTCAAGCTTCTATTCCCTGTATCTTATGAGCCTGACCTTGTGAAAACCCAGAAGGAATGTAAAGTCACGTGCCCTTTCTGTAGTGGGTCAGCTCACTTTTTATTTTTTAACTAGATAAGGGCATGCATATTATTGCTGGTACGTATAGATTTTTAAAATGGTTTTCAAGGTCAATACATATTAATTGAGAGTACTCTGATACTATAGTGGCTTTTCTAAGAATTACCTGGGCATTGCCAGAAACTAACGGATCTTACTGGCTTTCAGGCTCTATTCCACTCTATTCACATCGGTGGGAACTAAGCAACATGGGGCTTAGAACAGAAATCTGAAAATTGTGGATGGCAGGTAGATAGGAGCCACCTGTTTAATTGTATTCAAACTCGTCTGAACTGGTTTCTCAAGACCTTCATCCTTCTCTTCCCCCACAAGAAAAAGAGCAAACCAGCATTTTCTTTTAACTCAATTCTATTTGGGAAGGGTTTTGAAACTAAAAAGAGTCGGGGCGAGGGGGGGAGGGAAATCTGATCTACTGGCTTTTGCAATACGCCCGCCGTGCTGTATACAGAATAAGGAAGCTGCATTTCAGATCGAGGTTGCGAAGGTCACAAGATAGCAGTGTGAGTCCCTGCTTTAATGCCGAGCGTGACATTTTTGTATCCTTTGTGTGGTGGTCCATATGGAACAGCATAGCACCTAGTCCAAGATGGGCTAATTCCTTCTGGAATGAGAGGAGAGGGTGTGAACCAGCCAGAAGCAAGCGGAAGCATTTGATTCTGTGGGTTTATGCCAAGGTGAAGCCTGCTGCCTACTGCGTGTTGCTGCGCTGGATTGAGCAGACCAGCGGTGCAAGATGACACTGGTTTGTCCCCGGCTTTACACACACCATCTCCAGTAGTCATCTGCCTGAGGGATTGGGCTGCCGATGCTCAGGTGCACGGGGGCCGTGGGGGGGGGGGGCGGGGAGAAGAATGGACTCTGTGAACCCCCCCATGTGGGCTCCTGGGTGCAGAGATGTTCACAGCCTTCTGCTTTTAGCCCTGCTTACTGTTCTCTCCCTACACCCTGTCCGGAAAACGTCCCCTTCAAGAGAGCCCCCTTTTAAAATGACTCAGATTCGAGTAACTTCAAATAGTGATTATCTGAAAGCTAATTATGGCCTTTTGCACCATCGCCCGGCTTTTTCCTGCCTTTGCTCTTTCCCCCCTGCTGCTGGCCATTTCCCTATCATTAACACTTCCACCAGACGCCGTGGAAGGGACAGCAGAGGAGGCCAGACTCAAATCATCCCCTCGTGCTTGGGCCGAGTAGTTTAGCTGCTCTGTGTACAAGTTCCAGGATGGAAGGGACTTATTAGTTCTGAGGTCTACTCTCCACCCATGCATCACAGTTCTCTCTGACACTGTGTGCAGAAATAACTGAGAATTGGGCAGGCAAAGTCTTCCTGTTGGGAGCCACCCACATAGTGCTGTCAGGTGGTTGAATTATTGGGGGGGGGGCGTCTGTCCCTCTGGATTGGTCCTGAGTGTTCTGCTATCTAAACTGCTGCCAGGCAAAAGGCTGTCACTGTGGAAATTGTCCTCACTTGCAGACCACCAGAAGGCCAGTGTAACAATGCAGGGCTGAATTAGAACCCAGGTCCACTGCTTACCAGCCGTTTGAACTCAGGCTAGTGGACGTCATCATGATTTCTGCCAGCTCAGGACTCATTCCATTTCTGGTCGCTGAACCTATGGTTGGGCCGAGTGGAAAACAAATAATTTCCAAGTCTTTCTTTCTAATGAGGTTAAAAGTTTCAGCCCTTAGAAGAGCATTTGTGGGTGTGGTGGAGTGAGTAACAGAGAAAGAGAGAAGGCAAGAGATGTGTAGGTGCTGAGACTAGAGGTACAGTGAGACCCCACAGAGAAGGGGCTGGATGGTGTGTTTGGAAAGAGAATGTCTGCCCCGAACATGGCACTGGTGTGGTGGAACCACTAGACCCCGAGCAGCCTTGGGACCAGGAAATGTGCTACCTTTCGGGAATGAGAATTGAGGCACAAGAATGTACGCCCAACACCCATCACCCATGCCTTGTCTCTTCATGAGACCCCAGTGCAAACTCCCAGAAGGAATTAGTTTCATTTTCCTACCTGTGCAGAAGAATAGGGACTCAGACATGGAAATGAAGTTAAGTTATAGTGAAGAGGGAAGGTTATCATTCCTATATACTTGAATTTATAGCTGAAATTCATCTCTGATATATAGGTATATCTATATACATATACACATATAATATACATGTGTTAGTTATTTAATAGATATACATTCTTCCCAAACCATAAAATAGGGTTAGTAACTCTCAAAGAATCTGTTATCTTTACATATTTTTGAATAAATTACCCTATTTGCATTTCTCTAGCTAAATGGCAGATGAAACCAAGGCAGTTAAGATACTGAGTTCCATTCTCAAACACTTTTTGAAGCATAAATGGGAAAGCGCTTTTCTGGAAGATGATTTGGTAAAAATGTAACAAAATCCCTAAAAGGGTATATGTCCTTTGATCCCAAAATTCTACTTTGAGGAATTTACCCTAAGGTAGTAGTCATGAATATATTCAAAGATGTAACCATAAAGACATTTATAAGGGTTACAAAGTTAATTTTTTCCATTTAAAAATATTTTTTATAGAAAAAGTGAAGTGGACAAATCCTAAATGTACAATTCAACGAGTTTTAGCAAATCCACACACTCTCACAACCCATATGCCTTCAAGACATAAAATGTTTTTTTCATCCCAGAACATTTGTTAGAGTCCCTTCCCAGTCAATATCCCCACCAGGAGCAACCCTTGTTCTGATTTCTAGCACCATAGTTTAATTTTGCTTAAAAGAGATACTATTGTGACACTATTAAATGTATAGTTTTTAATTCTTGTCCTTCATAAACCATGATCTCTGGCAACCACTCTAGGCTTACAACTTGAGGAAAGGAGGAAGGGTGAATGCCACCTCAGGAAAGAGGTTTTGGGATACTATCCCAAACAGAAATGAAGAGGAATGGGAAAGAAAGGCTACCCTTCTGTCCTAGTGGATTATGGGAAAAGAGGTAAATGGAATCAGGCAAGATGGCCCATCCATCTTGATCACCCAAGTGGGGAGAGAAGTTACATAGGGAGAAGTGGAATTCTGCAGCAGGCACTCTTCTTTTGCCACCCTCCATTATAAAGCCGAAAGATGAGAACAGCCACCAGACCAGAATCTGGGTGGGGTCCTTTACCTGCCACCATGTGGACGTATGTTACCTGATCCCCTACATCTCAGCTACTAATTTAGAGGGGGCAAGAGGAAGAATTCTGAAAGACTGAGCATTTATCCAGAGGAGCCCGAATCACCCAGAGTAAAGGCTTAACTGGTAGCATTAGATGGAGCATGCCATATTGGACTTCCCTAGTCGCATATCTACTCCACAGCAGCGTTATTCAAAATATCCAAAAGAGAGAAATAGTATACAAGGCAAAAAGTAAGTTATCATCTAGCTGAATTATAGAAGATCCATTGCGTAGGACATTATTTGGTAATTAAAATGGATTTGTCTTTCAGTTAAAAAAGTGGATTGAACATATTAATCTACTTCTGCTTCTCAAACCTCCATGAAAATAATAAAGGACAAGGAATGAAAGAGGAGGGAGAGAAAAAAAAATTCAGGAGCTAGAAAAAGGCCTAACAAGTGGTAACTGACTTTAACAGACCCAAGGAAAGCTGCTTAACCAGCAGTGGAAGAAGTCCAGAATTTGGCAGGATGTCAGAAAAGCTCAGGAATTGGAACATCTGGGTAACTCTGAAAGTGCGTGTGACAGTGTGTGTGTGAGACGCTGTGTGTGTGTATGTACAAAAGGAGCTGTAAAGGGACAATTGGTTGAAAGTCCATGTGAAAAAGTTACAGACCCTTGGATTCTTTCCCCAACTTCCTGTGCTTCCCTTATTCCCCCACCCAGGAGAAAACCAGGTGTTTACTCTCTGGAGAGGCTACATGGCGGGGGGTGGGTAGTACACAAATAGGTACAGGACAGGGTTGAAGGCTTAAAACAGAGTGGTTCTATGAAAAGATCAATGCTGAAGGGTGGGATTCCTGACCCCTCTCATAGTTTGCTCCAAAAATGATAAAACTAAACTTAGAACCCCCGGGAAGTAAACTACAAAGTTCTTCTCTTTGAGCTGATTTTTTTCTCAGAATAGACCTATAGATACTGATAATTGCGGGTCTTGTCCCCACAAAATCACCTAAGAGTGAAGCCAATCAACCAAGTCTTCCCACGCCCACAGAGCTTCCAAAAACTTTTTAGTACCTTATCCTAAATAGAAGCACACAGTTTGACTCAATGAGACATTTTAAAGAGAGCCTATGTAATGATCACTGTCATTTGTGTTACAAACACAAAATCCATTCTTGGCTAGTTTATACAGAAAATGAATGAACTTCCAGTCACTCACCTAGTCTGTAAAGTGTACTATATAGCTGGCAGAATTGGAGGTGATTTATAGATGGGGATAGAAACCAATGGTGGGTAACGAGCTCTAAAAATCAGTGACTACTGAGTCCGCTTCAAGGGCAAGCTTGAACTCACTACTTGGTTGGTGGTAACAAGCAAACAAAAATGGCTGCTTGGTGTTAAGTATAGACAAATCTGGCTGTGAATCTCCAAGAATTTATTGGGAGAGGAACTCTTGGAAAAATGAAGGCATCGTTCTAATTTTTCAGGTGGCTGCTGGAGGAGCTTATTTTTACTTCACAGACTGGTGAAATCTGGTACTTTTGGGTTCCATATATGTAATAAGGGAAATGAAACCCAACTTTAACTGTAGCTATCCCTGCATTAATGGGTTCTGGTGATATTTATTTTTTTAATTTATTTTTCTCTAATGTGATTTCATTTTTGTAATCCGAACTCTTCCAAAAAAGTTGTTGGAGAAAAAAAAATATTTGGGTGGCTGGAGTGAGATGATACCTCAACAAGTCCTGTGGAACCACTTTGCCTTTGTAAACTTCTTTCTGGCTGCTATTGGTGTGAACTGGACTTTGAGAATAGCCACCTGCATCTGGCAGCTTCAAACTTTCTCTACTATTATTAGCTTATAACCACCAAAAGGGAGTCTCTCTGAGATACACATTGGGAGACCAGCACGGGTAGAGGGGGAACTAGAAATGGCAAGAAACTCTTGGAATGACCACTGCAGCCCAGAGTGCAGGAAGGTCTTCCCACGTGGGCAGAGGGATGAGCTGAACAGGAGCAACAGAAGCTCTTGCTAGAGAATTTGACCTGGTTGGCACTTCATAATTCCTGAGGACAAACCATGTTTGAAGGGATAATCGGATTTCCTGTGTCCACACCTTCTGTAATGCCATCCCGGTTCATCCACTACCCCTCAGTCATCCTGGAGTCCTGTCTTGCCCTCACCTCCCACTTCTAATCACCCACTGAGCCTGTACTTTCAGTTCCAATCCTGTCTCTGAAGTCTTTCAAATCTGTTCCATCCTCTCCATCCCCTGGCAGCTGCGTGCTTTCAGGTCTTCCTCATTGCTTCCCTGAAACCTGCTAACTATCTGGTTGGCCTCCAGGAGAGTTACCTTTCGAAAACTCTGTGTCAAAACAGAGGCCCACCGTTTCCGACAAGGTCATAAACTGACCTCAGCTCTTTGTTCAGCTTCTGCTGGGAGAGTAACTGACTTGCCCTGGTTTGCTGGAGACATTCCAGGTTTTAACGCCTGGGAAACCTCTCAGTACTGGGAAAACCGGGATGGTTGGCCACCCTATCCTATCCCCTGCTACCCTACCCCCACCATATTAACTGAACCTTTGGATTTAATGAAACAGGACATGCCCCTGTCTTATTTTTACCTCTCCCAAACCTACACAAGACCTGGCATGTCATAGGCATCAAATAATCCATCACTTTGACAATTCATGATGTCAACACGGCTACTATTTTCTTCAAGATTTTAGACCTCCTTTCCGTTACTGGTCTTGAGAATAAAAGTTGAAAAATAAATTCCATTGTGATATTCTCTCCTTTAGTAAATGACACAGGCTTAAAATACTATACTATTTCACGTATCTTTTCTACCACCTCCCAATAGAGAAACAAGTAGAAATGTCCATTTGCCTAGAATGAATTTTATCACAAACAAGAAAGAAGACATAGCTCCTATATTCCACTACACTCAAGTACTTCTGGAACACTCAAATGATGTTACATGTCATTGCTTAATAAATGGTCTTGTCATTATCCTACTTCCTGAGGAAACACCAGATTGGTGAAAACCTTAAGACTTCGGCAGCATGCTTTATAAACTCTATGACTATTCATTCCCAAGGGCATATTATCTTTATATGTAGTAGACAATGAGAAACCCATCAAACAAAACAGGAAAAGCAATATTTTTCTTTTGTTCTTTTCATCCATTTTTACATTTTAACAAATGTTATTCTACGAAATAGATATTTAAATATATGTGCCACCAAAATACTCCGTTTTACTATGATGAATTAATAGCCAGCATGCTTATAAATTTAATGTGCAGAGCAGGGATCACTGGAAATGACCTTTATTCGAGAAAAGTAGTAGAGAATTCTCCAAACTTTTAACTTAATCCTTGTTTGTTATTCACCCAAGTCTGCTCAACTCTCAGCTCCCTTGGTAAATTGCATTTAATTCTGTCTTGAGGTTTTTCTCCCCTGAGGGGGGCATCCCAGAAGTCAGAACTGGCTCTGCTTACATGCTCAGCTGTGAAGTTCTTACATACATTCTCCAAAGGTACCAGGAAGTCCTTGGGTCTTCGTCCCAGAGCTTGTCCTTTTGTGCAGTTGGGCACACATGCTCTGGTGAGAGGATCAGAAGTTTGGAGTTCCAGCTATTGCAAAGTTTCTTACATGTTCCCTCACACTGATGACAGACTTGCGTTTTATAGGCAACTTTCTCTGATTTGGTGGGAATTATATAACAATCCCTTCCTTTTCTTATTTTGCCATCTTAGGACAAGTACCGGAGAATCCAGCTGATAGCCATTCTATAAAGAAAATTTGTTTTGGTTTGAGAAAGTGATCCCACCAGTCAGCTGAATATTGCCTTGTTTTAAATTTTTTTTCATCCGTGCCGACTCCTAGAGGACTTTTAAGCTATTAAATGAGCTGTTCTGTTTCCACTTACGAATGTTTGCATGGTGTCTAGATAAAGTCATTAGTTGCCAGGAACTGACCCTGATCAGCCTACCAAGGATAGATGGCTTCCAGGTATTAATGCAAAAGCCCAGGTGGTTAGTGAGATCCTGAAGAGCTGGAGTTCAGAGTAGACCACAAGGCAAGAGTAAGATGCTTGCTGGGCTCATACTAGGGTGCGTAGAACAGCTTCATCTCTTTGTCTAGAGAGAGGAGTAGTTGACATTTAGAGAAGAATTAGAGTAAATGATGAAAAATGACTGAAAGGCTGGAAAGTAAGAACTCTAATTTAGGAAGTCAATGACATTTTGATGTGTAGGGAATTGGATAATGACTAAAGACACCATAGGGCTGCAGTCAGGAATTGTAGTGAAGTCCAGTGTGGTGCCATGCTCTCTCTTGCCTTCAGGGACTCAGTGTAAGCTGCTCTCTCTGCTTGGAAGTCCCTGTTGCCTTCTCCTTCAAGCCACCCCCCCCACCCCACCTCCTGCTTCCCAGGGCAACTTCTTCTCATCTGCTGGTCTTGGGTTAAAAGTCATTTCTCCTGTGAAGTCTTCTGATCTCTTATCACTACCACTTGGATAATAGCCCTCTGTTTGCTCCCAAAGCACGTCTACTTAATCCTATTGTAATAATAATAATAATCCATTTATTGAACATTTACTAAGTATCAGACCCTATACTAAGCACTACACACATTGAAATCTCCCAATAACCTATTAGACAGGTACCATTATTATACTCACTTTACAGATGAGAAAACAGAAACAGAGAGTTGTTTAAAAACTTGCTCAAGGACACAATGTCAGATTGAAGATTGGGATCCAGAGTCTGAATTCAACCATCATGCTGTTGTAATTGCCTACGTCTGTTTTGGACTTCAAGGAGACACCTAGTTTCAAGGGCAGTGCACGTGGATCCCATCTCTCAATCAGAGGAGTGTCACAGAATTTGTTGTCATCCTTAACCACTACCTTAGTTGATTAAAAAAGACAAATATATCAATTTTTATATAATATATATAATTTTCAATACATAATATCAAATACAATATAAATGTGAATATATTAATTTAATACATAGCATATTTATATATTTAAATGTATTTATATATACTTAATATAAATAATAATGATAAATATAATAATATATAATATAAAAATCTTAGCTCTTACAGTCAGTTGCATATATATTACAAGAAGAAAAGAAGGATCCGGGTCTTCTGTTGCATGTCATTCTCTGATCTTGGCTCAGAACCAGTCTTACCCTTCTGAGTTTCTAGCTTGATTGCTTTCTTATGATCAGTAAAGAAAGATAAGCATGTTTCAGAATGACTACTTGAGTCTGCAGCAAATCACATCTTTAACTTCCATTTTGACAGATTCACAAAGCTAAATACCTCGTGCAACCTCATATAAATAGGTTCCATTTCTCCTTCCCACACCCATGGTGGAGATCACTGAATGATTAAGAAACTCAGCCTCTCAACCCAACACTGCAGGCACACACTATTCATTAAAGAGACCTGGCATTTGGAATAAAATCCTTTTGTTTCCCCTCTTCTGGGCTATCACTTTCTAATTGATTCTTCTTCCCAACATTGAAGACATTACAATGGAATGATTTTTTTTTTTTTTTAATTTAAGGGAGGAACGAAGCTTAGCTTTTCTTAACTGGACTCATATTTTTTAGATAGACTTTGAGAAAAGGTTCTCAAATATATTCTCTCAAATCTTGAAAACATATTTGAACTGAAATTACTGGATTTTGTACAATAATTTCAAGGTGGTTTCTGATTCTCTTGAGTTTGTAATCAAAATTGATTTGTATCCTCCTCCTTGAACAATGTATTTATGGAGTGCATAATTACATGCAGTTCTAAGCTAAGCATTGCACAAGGAAGATTATTCAGAAATAGTTGGAGTTCCTAATAGTTTGAAACTTAAATGATTTTACTCATACGTCTACAAGAGTTAGCAGGGCTGGTTTGTAATTCAAGACATTGTTTTCTAAGGTGTTATTATTTTAGAATTTATATGTCAAGAATTCAAACAGCCAAGTTCTTTTCAATGGCTGCGTTTATGGAGGCCAGATAGTATTGTACTTAGAAGCAAATCAACCCAGTGTCTACACAACCATTTTACTCCCACTGGCACCCTATACCCCCACTGTTCCAGATAAGTGTCAGGTTGGTGCTCAGCTGCTGGGAAAACTAATGATCAAAACTGAGGAAAATTCTCCACTTTGGAGGCTTTTCTGGCAGATACCTATAGTCTGGGGAGGAGAGCTGCACGGTGAAAATGATCATGTGTACTCTTAAGCTAAACAGACATTCGTCTTATTCTTATGCCTGTCATGGTGTACCCAGCAAGTTCTAGATGGAATGAGCATAATGGAATACCTCCCTGCCCTCTCCAGGGAGAGAAAGTTCTCAAGTTAACGTTATGGTGTGCTCTGTAATAGTAATATTTATAGCTTTGTAGTATACTCTCAACAAACAACTTTGAAAATGGATTAAATGATTTCGCTTTGCTTTGGCTATTAGTCTATCTCAGAACCAGTTTACTGTCTCATATGCAATATACCAGTAGTGATTAGCCCTTAATTCTAAATAATACTACCAGGGACTCAATGACAATGAGAACATCAGGAAGCTCCAAGTGGCATGCTAATAGCTTCCTAAGCAGTTTTGTGACTTTCTTTTTTTTTTTTTAATTAATTAATTTTTATTTATTTATTTTTTTTTTAAAGATTTTATTTATTTATTTGACAGAGAGACACACAGCGAGAGAGGGAACACAAGCAGGGGGAGTGGGAGAGGGAGAAGCAGGCTCCCTGCAGAGCAGGGAGCCCGATGTGGGACTCGATCCCAGGACCCTGGGATCATGACCTGAGCTGAAGGCAGTCGCTTAACCAACTGAGCCACCCAGGCGCCCAGTTTTGTGACTTTCTATTCCTCCGAGGGCTGAGTTAAGTCAGTGGGCTGGTGGACAGAGAATGTTTATCTTCTAAATGCTGTCTTATTTCACCTGTAAGAGCCAACGATCAAGGAGCATCATTACAAAAGAACTTGAACCAGCAATACAAATTTATTTCATATCTTGGCAGAAACTTGCATACCATCCCAGTCCATTGTGATAATGGTATTCTTTCCTGACTACAACTGCCACAGGGAAACCATGAGGGTCCTACAATGGCCAGAAATTAACTCTTGACATTCTGGCAGCTTTTCCAGCAAACACCAGGGCTTAATATTACAGATCTAGAAGAGTTGATCTCCCCTGGTGATAGCAATCTGCCTTTCAATTCTGCTGTCTCAAACAGCCAGCTGTGAGCCTTTACATAACATTTCACAGTCCCTTAATTACCACATGACAACCTCAGGGCTGCTAATTCTAATACTGTTCCAAAGTGAGGGACTTATGATATATCAGCAGTTTAATGCAACTCTTTCTGTGGTAATCACGTTTGGTGGAAAATATAGCTGTTCCCAAACACAGTGAACTGCTAACCTTAAAATGTTGAGATAAACTTTTGCTTATGCCACCATATCACTGGAGAGAAAGAGCTTTTTGTTACCCGGCTGGTAGATACACAGGGGATGCTAAATGTATAACAAAAAGCCAAATGAGAAAGACTTGCAGAGGAAAAAAAGTGGGTAAAAACTGGCAGGAAGAGATTCATTATACTGCTCAAGCATAGCATGCTAGTCTTTTTGCTCTTCTTGGTGGAGATTGGGTCACAGATGCAGCATTCCTGGGCCATGCAAAGACACAAGAGGACTCAGTAAGTTTTGATGGTCTTCACATGGCCACCAGGACAGTGTTATTACATTAGGGGCAGATGAAGGAAGACCAAGGCACCTAGAAGAAAAGGAAAGTTTTGCCTTTATTAGGTAAAACGGAGACTTCAAATGGTCAGGCCCAATCATTAAGGATCAATATTGACTGGGACTCACATAGGCCGGATTTGTTTTCTCTGCCTCTGCTCACTTCCTGCCCAAGTTGGTATGCAACTGGCTGCCAGAAAGCAATTAATCAAGTGTACCTTTCCAATGCATCAGTGTAAATTTAATACAACGTTTATTATCTAGTGAGTTTCCTAATAGCCTCAGACATATTAATCAATCCATAAGTACTTACCAAGCCTCTGTTCTGCCCTGAGTACTTTGCTAAGTGCTCTGGGAGACATGAGACATTTGAGATGGAGTTCTAGTTCTCCAAGGAAGTGCAATGGGGAGCCTTTGAATTCTAGCATGTCGACTGGTGACCTTGAGCAAATTAAGTTACACCTGGGAGCCTCACCATCACATAAAGTTAAAAATTCCTGTTGTACAGGGTTAGAATTTCCAACCCAGGCCTCCTCACTGAGCTCCAAACTTGTGTATCCAACAGTCTACTTGCTATCTCTACCTGCATATTTAACAGAATCGCAAACCTGACATGTCTAAAATACTCCCTCCTTGCCTGCTCCACCCTCACCAAGATCCCTGCTACAAACTGTGTTCTCCAACTTTTCCTTCTGTCAATAAATGGCATCATAATCCCAGGTACTCAACACCCTTCTTTTCTCATATAATTCATCAGGACACAGGGCCAACGGCTGCCATCAAATATAGGGAGTCATGGCTTACCAGAGCAGAGTTACAAGTGGAAACCACCATGAGAGAGCTGGGGGAGGGAAACCTGAACTGTAATTGACACATTGCTGGAGGCTCAGTGTGGACATCTGAGACTTAAAAATTCCAGTAGTATCTGTTTCTAGGGAGGTCCCCACAATATCGAGAGACTTACCCCCAGCAGCTTGGCTGGGTTCCCATTATAAATATTGAAGAAAAATCCCCTTATGCTTCTGGCAAGGGGAGGGGTAAAGGACCTATTTTGAAATATGTCAGAGTATTCTGTTCTTAACAAGGTCTGACCTCAGGGGAAACTAGTTAACGAGAACCTAACCTGCTCGGGTTTTATCAGAGCCCAACTGACCTAAGGAAAGGGAAATACTCAACCCCAGCCCACTCTAGCCATCCTGACCCATTTAAGGTGGACCAACAAACAAACAAACAAAACCACCTGAGAAATTGGTATGAATTTCACAGTCCATAGGCACAGGCTCACAGAAAGACTGAGACCTAATCATAGGACTACAGAATGCTTCCCCTTCCCCACCCCACCACCATAACACCAAAACACTATTTACAGCAGTTCCTTTTACCCAGTACATCATGTCTGGCTATCAAGAAAAAATTACGAGGCACACCAAAAGACAAACAACACAATTTGGAGAGACAAAGAAAGCATCAGAACTAAACATGACAGAGATGTTGGAATTATCAGACTGGGAATACCAAAAGTAGAAGAAAGAGGGAGGGAATGAAGAAACATTAGAAACAGTAGTGATTGAAAATTTCCCCAAATTAATATCCAGACACCAAATCACTGATCCAGGAGGCTTAGAAAACAACAAGCCATCTAAATGCCAGAAAAACTACACCTGGGCATATAATTTTCAGACTACAGAAAATCAAAGAAAAAATCCTGAAAGAAACCATCAGGGGTGGGGAGAAACATTTCACCTATAAAGGAACAAAGATAAGAATTACATCCAACTTCTCCTCAGAAACCATGCAAGAAAAAGAAGATAGAGTGAAATATTTAAAATGTCAAGAGAAAAATCTCTACCAACCTATAAGTCTGTATACTGTGTAGTTATCCTTCAAAAGTGAAGGACACATAGACTTTCTCAGACAACCAAAAATTGAGGGAATTTGTTGCCAGTAGACCTACTTTACAAGAAATGTTAAAAGAAGTTCTTTAGAGAAAAGGAAAATAATGGTCAGATCTACATGAAGTAAGGAAGTGCATCAAAAGAGAAATAAGTAAAGAGAAAATAAAAACTTGTTTTCTTTTTTTAAAAAATTATTTATTTATTTAGGAGAGAGAGAGAAAGAGAGAACATGAGCAGGAGGAAGGGACAGAGGCAGAGGGAAAAGCAGACTCCCCAGTGAGCAAGGAAGCCCCATGCGGGGCTTGATCCCAGGACCCCGGGATCATGACCTGAGCCAAAAGCAGACGCTTAACTGACTGAACCACTCAGGCACCCCAACTTTTATTTTTCATATTCTTAATTGATCTAACAGATAACAGTATGTTCAAAATAATAACTGCAACAATGCATTTGATTATGGATGCTTATGTATCTATCTGCCTCTGTATGCTTATATATAAGTGAAATGAATGACAACAACAATGCAAGGGACAGGAAGGAAGGATTAGGGTTATTTTGTTATTATGAGGTACTTACACTACATATGAAGTGGTATATAGTTATTTGAAAGTAGACTTGGATTAGCTATAAATGTATATTGCAAACTCTAAAGCAGCCACTAAAAGAAGTAAAAAGAAGTATGACACATGCTGAGAAAGGAAAGAAAATGAAATCCTATAAAATGCTCCATTTAAGTCATAAAAGGCAGAAAAGAGTAGAAGACAAAAATAAGAACAAAGAACAAGAGCAACAAATGAAAAAGAGTAACAAATAAGGTAGCTATTACTCCAATTATATAAATAATCATTTTGAACATCAGTGGTCTAAATGTACAAGTTAAAAAACAGACCTTCAGAATGGATCATAAAACAAGACCTAAACTATACGTTGTCTACAAGAATCCTACATTAAGGGCAGCTGGGTGGCTCAGTCAGTTAAGCGTCTGTCTTTGGCTCAGGTCATGATCCCAGGGTCCTGGGATGGAGCCCCACGTCGGGCTCCCTGATCAGTGGGGAGCCTGCTTCTCCCTCTTCCTCTGCTGCTTCCCCTGCTTGTGCTGTCTCACTCTCTTTCGCTCACTCTCAAATAAATAAACAAAATCTTAAAAAAGAGAATCCCACATTAAATATAAAGACAAATACAGATTAAAAGTAAGTGAATGAAGGAAAATATTCCATGCTAACACACACAAAGAGGCAGGAGTAGAAAGGGAATTTATCAGAGATAAAGAAGGACATTACATAATGATAAAGAAGTCAATTCTCCAAGAAGACATAACAATTCTTACTGTGCATGTTCCAAACAATAGAGCATTAAGCTATGTAAGGCAAAAACTAAGAGAATTGCAAAGAAAAATAGATGAATTTATTATCATATTTGGAGACTTCAACACCCCTCTATCAGAAATGAACAGATTCAGCAGACAAAAAAATCAGTAAGCACATAGGTAACTCAACAACACCATCAATCAACTGGATGTAATTGACATCCATAGACTGCTTTATTCAACAACAGTAGAATATACATTCTTCTCAAAATCACGTGGAACATTCACCAAGATATAACACATTTTAGGCCATAAAACACACCTTAACAAATTTAAAAGAATCGAAATCGTACAATATCTGCTCACAGTGGAATTAAACTAGAAATCAATAACAAAAATAAAACTGGAAAACCCTCAAATACATGGAGATTAAAAAATATTTCTATTTTTTTTTTAAGATTTTATTTACTTATTTGGGAAAGAGAGCACACAAGCAGGGGAGGGGCTGAGGGAGAAGGACAAGCAGACTCCGTGTTGAGCACAGAGCCCCATGTGGGGCTCGATCCCAGGACCCTGGGTTCATGACCTGAGCTGAAGGCAGATGCTTAACCAACTGAGCTGCCCAGGCACCCCTAAACAATATACTTCTAAATAACAGCTGGGCCAAAGAAGAAACTACAAGAGAAACTTAAAAATATTTTTTACTAAATGAAAATGAAAACACAACTTATCAAAATTGGTGGGATGCAGTGAAAGCAGTGTTTAGTGGGAAATTGATAGCACAGAGTGCATATATAAAGTTATAAAATTAATAATCTAAGTTTCCAACTCAGGAAACTAGAAAAAGAAAAGCAAACTAAATAAAAAATAAGCAGAAGGAAAAAAAATAAGACCAGAAATCAATGAAACTGAAAATAGGAAATCAAGAGAGAAAGATCAATGAAACCAAAAAACTGGCTCTTTGAAAAGATCAATAGAATTGATAGGCCTTTGCTGGGCTAACTGAGAAATAAAGAGAGAGAACAAAAATTACTAATATCAGAAATGAAAGAGGAACATCAATACAGATTCTGTGGGTGTTAAAAAGGATAAAGAAATGCTATTAACAACTGTATGCATATAAATGTGATAACATAGATGAAAGGAACCAATTCCTTGAAAGACACAATTTGCCAAAACCCACATAAGAAGAAATAGACAAGCTGGATAGGATTATATCTATTAAAAAAATTGAGTCAATAATTGCCTTCTAAAACAGAAAGCACCTGGCCCAGATGGGTTCACTGCTGAAAGGGACTAAATATTTAGTAAGAAATTATACCAATTCTCTACAATATCTTTTACAGGACAGAAGCAGAATGAATACTTCCTAAGTCATTCTATAAGGACAGGATACCAAATACCAAAACTGGACAAATACATTACAAGAAAAGAAAACTACAGACCAATATCCCTTGTCAACATAGATGGAAAATCCCCAACAAAATATTAACAGATTAAATCCAACCAGGTATAAAAATAATTATACACCACAAACAAGTGGGAGTTATCCCAAGTATACAAGTCTGGCTCAACATTCAAAAATCAATCAGTGTTTTGGTTTTGTTGACTGTTTTTTTTTTTTTTTTTCGCTGTGCAAAAGCTTTTTATCTTGATGAAGTCCCAATAGTTCATTTTTGCCCTTGCTTCCCTTGCCTTTGGTGATGTTTCTAGGAAGAAGTTGCTGCGGCTGAGGTCGAAGAGGTTGCTGCCTGTGTTTTCCTTTAGGATTTTGATGGACTCCTGTCTCACATTGAGGTCTTTCAACCATTTGGAGCTATTTTTGTGTGTGGTGTTAAGGAAATGTTTCGGTTTCATTCTTCTGCATGTGGCCGTCGAATTTTCCCAACACCATTTGTTGAAGAGACTGTCATTTTTTCACTGGACATTCTTTCTGCTTTGTCAAAGATTAGTTGACCATAGAGTTGAGGGTCCATGTCTGGGCTCTCTATTCTGTTCCATTGATCTATGTGCCTGTTTTTGTGCCAGTACCATACTGTCTTGATGATGACAGCTTTGTAATAGAGCTTGAAGTCCGGAATTGTGATGCCACCAGCTTTGCTTTGCTTTTTCAACATTCCTCTGGCTATTCGGGGTCTTTTCTGGTTCCATACAAATTTTAGGATTATTTGTTCCATTTCTTTGAAAAAAGTGGCTGGTATTTTGATAGGGATTGCATTGAATGTGTAGATTGCTCTAGGTAGCATTGACATCTTCACAATATTTGTTCTTCCAATCCATGAGCATGGAACGTTTTTCCATTTCTTTGTGTCTTCCTCGATTTCTTTCATGAGTATTTTATAGTTTTCTGAGTACAGATTCTTTGCCTCTTTGGTTAGATTTATTCCTAGGTATCTTATGGTTTTGGGTGCAGTTGTAAATGGGATCGACTCCTTAATTTCTCTCTCTTCTGTTTTGTTGTTGGTGTATAGAAATGCCACTGATTTCTGTGCATTGATTTTTATATCCTGCCACCTTACTGAATTCCTGTATGAGTTCTAGCAGTTTTGGGATGGAGTCTTTTGGGTTTTCCACATAAAGTATCATATCATCTGCAAAGAGTGAGAGTTTGACCTCTTCTTTGCTGATTTGGATGCCTTTTATTTCTTTTTGTTGTCTGATTGCTGTGGCTAGGACTTCCAATACTATGTTGAATAGCAGTGGTGATAGTGGACATCCCTGACGCATTCCTGACCTTAGGGGGAAAGGTCTCAGTTTTTCCCCATTGAGAATGATATTCGCTGTGGGTTTTTCATAGATGGCTTTTATGATATTGAGGTATGTACCCTCTATGCCTATACTCTGAAGAGTTTTGATCAAGAAAGGATGCTGTACTTTGTCAAATGCTTTTTCTGCATCTATTGAGAGGATCATATGATTCTTGTTCTTTCTTTTGTTAATGTATTGTATCATGTTGATTGATTTGTGGATGTTGAACCAACCTTGCAGCCCAGGGATAAATCCCACTTGGTCGTGGTGAATAATCCTTTTAATGTACTGTTGGATCCTATTGGCTAGTATTTTGGTGAGAATTTTTGCATCCGTATTCATCAAGGATATTGGTCTGTAATTCTCCTTTTTGATGGGGTCCTTGTCTGGTTTGGGGATCAAGGTAATGGTGACCTCATAAAACGAGTTTGGAAGTTTTCCTTCCATTTTTATTTTTTGGAACAGTTTCAGAAGAATAGGTATTAATTCTTCTTGAAATGTTTGGTAGAATTCCCCTGGGAAGCCATCTGGCCCTGGGCTTTTGTTTGTTGGGAGATTTTTGATGACTGCTTCAATTTCCTTAGTGGTTATAGGTCTGTTCAGGTTTTCTATTTCTTCCTGGTTCAGTGTTGGTAGTTGATACATCTCTAGGAATGCATCCATTTCTTCCAGATTATCTAATTTGCTGGCATAGAGTTGCTCATAATATGTTCTTATAATTGTTTGTATTTCTTTGGTGTTGGTTGTGATCTCTCCTCTTTCATTCATGATTTTATTTATTTGGGTCATTTCTCTTTTCTTTTTGATAAGTCTGGCTAAGGGTTTATCAATCTTGTTAATTTTGTCAAAGAACCAGCTCCTAGTTTCGTTGATCTGTTCTACCCTTCTTTTGGTTTTTATTTCATTGATTTCTGCTCTGATCTTTATTATTTCTCTTCTCTGAAACAGTCAACAAAACCAAAAGACAACCGACCAAATGGGAGAAGATATTTGCAAATGACGTATCAGATAAAGCGCTAGTATCCAAAATCTATAAAGAACTTATCAAACTCAACACCCAAAGAACAAATGATCCAATCAAGAAATGGGCAGAAGACATGAACAGACATTTTTCCAAAGAAGACATCCAAATGGCCAACAGACACATGAAGAAGTGCTCAACATCGCTCGGCATCAGGGAAATCCAAATCAAAACCTCAATGAGATACTACCTCACACCAGTCAGAATGGCTAAAATTAACAAGTCAGGAAATGACAGATGTTGGCGGGGATGCAGAGAAAGGGGAACCCTCCTACACTGTTGGTGGGAATGCAAGCTGGTGCAGCCACTCTGGAAAACAGTATGGAGGTTCCTCAAAAAGTTAAAAATAGAGCTACCGTATGACCCAGCAATTGCACTACTGGGTATTTACCCCAAAGATACAAAAGGAGGGATCCGAAGGGGTACGTGCACCCCGATGTTTATAGCAGCAATGTCCACAATAGCCAAACTATGGAAAGAGCCAAGATGTCCATCAACAGATGAATGGATAAAGAAGATGTGGTATATATATGTAGCCATCAAAAGGAATGAAATCTTGCCATTTGCAACAATGTGGATGGAACTGGAGAGTATTATGCTGAGTGAAATAAGTCAATCAGAGAAAGACATGTATCATATGACCTCACTGATATGAGGAATTCTTAATCTCAGGAAACAAACTGAGGGTTGCTGGAGTGTTGGGGGGTGGGAGGGATGGGGTGGCTGAGTGATAGACATTGGGGAAGGTATGTGCTATGGTGAGCACTGTGAATTGTGTAAGACTGTTGAATCAGAGACCTGTACCTCTGAAACAAATAATACATTATATGTTAAAAAAAAGAAGAAGAAGAAGATAGGAGGAAGGGAGAAATGAAGGGGGGGAAATCGGAAGGGGAGACGAACCATGAGAGACTGTGGATTCTGAGAAACAAACTGAGGGTGCTAGAGGGGAGGGGGTTGGGGGGATGGGTTAGCCTGGAGATGGGTATTAAAGAGGGTACGTACTGCATGGAACACTGGGTGTTATATGCAAACAATGAATCATGTAACACTACATCAAAAACTAATGATGTAATGTATGGTGATTAACATAACATAATAAAAAAATCAATCAGTGTAACCCATCACATCAATAGTCCAAAAAAGAAAAATTACATGACCATATTGATCAATGCAGAAAAAGCATTTTACAAGATCCAACACCCATTCATTATAAAAGCTTGCAGTAAAGTAGAATAGAGGGGAATTTCCTCATCTTTATAAAGAATATCTACAAAATCCATACAGCTAATATCATGCTTAATGATGAGAAACTAGAAGCTTTCCCACTAAGGTCAAGTACAGGGCAAGGATGCCTTCTCTCACCACACCTTTTCAACATCACACTGTAAGTCTAAGCTAATCCAATAAGATAAGAAATGGAAATAAAAGATACACAGATTGAGAAGGAAGGAACAAAACTGACTTCGTTTGCAGATGACATGGATGTCTGTGTAGAAAATCTGAAAGAACTGACAGAAAGACTCCTGGAAATAATAAAACAATTTTAGCAAGGTTGTATGATACAAGGTTAACATATAAAAGTCAATCACTTTCTTATCTACCATCAGGTGGAATTGGAAATTTAAAACAGAATACCCATTCACATTAGCACCCCAAAAATGAAATACCTGGGCATAAATCTAACAAAATATGTGCAAGAGCTATACAAAACTCATGAATGAAATCAAAGAACTGATGAAGTAGAGACATATTCCATCTTCATAGATAAGAAGATTCAATGTCACTAAGATACCAGTTTTTCCAAATTTGATCTCTACACTCAGTGCAATCCCCATTAAAAATCCAACCAAGTTATTTTGTGGATATTAACAAACTGATTCTAAGTTTATATGGACAGGCAAAAGACCAGAATAGCCAACAAAATATTGAAGAGAAAGAGCAAAGTTAGAGGACAGTACCAACTTCAAGACTTACTATAAAGACAGCGTGCTTTTGGTGAAAGAATGGACAAATAGATCAAAGGAACACAAAAGAGAGTCCAGAAGTAAAACAAATAAATATAGTCAACTGACCTTTGATAAGGGAGCAAGGGCAATACAATGGAGCAATGATAGTCTTTTCAACAAATGGTGCAGGATCAATTGGACATCCACATGCAAAAAAAAAAAAATGAATCTAAGTACAGACTTTACACCTTTACAAAAATTAACTCAAAAATGATCACAGATCTAAATGTAAAATGTGAAACTATAAAGCTCCTAGAAGAGAAGATAAAACCTAGATGACTTTGGGTATAATGGCAATGACTTTTTATTTCTTTTTTATTTTTTAAGATTTATTTATTTATTTTAGAGAAAGAGAGAGAGCGAGCAAGCATGAGTGGGAGAGGGGCAGAGGGAGAGAGAGAGAGAAGCAGACTCCCTGCTGAGTGCAGAGTCCAATGCGGGGCTCCGTCCCATTACCATGAGATTATGACCTGAGCTGAAACCAAGAGTCGGACAGTTAACCAACTGAGCCAACCATGTGCCTCAGCAATGACTTTTTAAATACAACACCAAAGGCACAATTCATGAAAAAAATAATTGATAAGGTGTACTTTGTTAAAATTAAAAACTTCTGCTTTGCAAAAGACAATATCAAGAATCTTAGGAGACAAGCCACAGACTGGGAGAAAATATTTGCAAAAGACACATCTGCTTAAGGACTGTTACCCAAAATATACAAAGAACTCTTAAAGCTCAACAATAAGAAAACAAGCAACCTTTAAAAAAGTGGGCCAAACACCTCAATAAATACCTCATTAAAGAATATAAAGATAGCAGACAAGCATATGAAAAGATACACTACATCATATGTCATCAGGGAAATGCAAAGTAGGACACAAATGATATACCACTACACACCTATTAGAATGGTCAAAATTTGGAACACTGACAATATTAAATCCTGGTGAGGCTGTGGAGCAGCAGGAACTTTCATCCATTGCTACTGGGAATATAAAATGGTATAGCTACTTTGGAAGACAGTTTGGTGGTTTCTTTAAAACACTAAAGATACTCTTACCATATGGTCCAGCAAATGTTCTCCTTGTATTTACACAAAGGAGTTGAAAACATGTCCACACAAAGACCTGTGCATAGATGTTTTAACAGCTTTATTCACAATTGCCAAAAATTGGACGCAACCAAGATGTCCTTCGGTAGTTGAATGGATAAATTCTGGTACATCCAGACAGTGGAGTATTATTCAGTGCTAAAAAGAAATGAGCTATCAAGCCATGAGAAGACACGGAGGAGACTTACGTGCATATTACTAAGTAAAAGTTGCCAATCAGAAAATTGTATGTATTGTGTAATTTCAACTCTATAATCTTCTGGAAAAGGCAAAACTATGGAGACAGTAAAAAGATCAGCGGTTGCCATGGTTTTGGGGATTGGGGAGGGATAAATAGGTGGAGCACAGAGGATGTTTAGGCCAGTGAAAATACTCTGTATGATGTAATAATGATGGCTACACGTCATTATGCATTTTTGAAAACCCAAAGAATGTGCAATGCTAAGAGTGAACCAAAATGCAAACTATGAACTTTGGGTGACTTTGGTGTCAGTGTAAGGTTCATTGACTGTAGCAGATGTACCACTCTACTAGGGTTGTTGATAATAAGGGACACTATTCATGTGTCAGGGTAAGGGTCACACTTTTCAAAAGTTAATATTATTCCACTTTAGTTTTACAAAAGATCTACCATAGTACTTATTTTCACTAACTGAAAGAAATCCAAAGAGGATTTTTGCTTTCACAGAAAAAGGCAAAAAGCAAAAATAGTATTCAGTGTTTGCTTTGCAGAGAACCTTTACAGAGGCAGTGCACATCCTGAGCAATAAGAGTGGCCCCGCCAAACTCCTTCCTCAAGAGCTACACTCAGCATCTCAGCATCAAGCCACCATAGCTTTGAACTGTGTCTGTGCACATCTGTGATTTATCTTAATTTATTTTGTGCATCTGTTAACAAGATGCATCCTAAGATATCAGAAAAGCCTAATAGAGGTTATTTTTCGGGTCTGGGAAAGCTCAAAATTTTTTCCATATAACTTAATGGTAATTGCTTCTTCATTTCATGCCATTTTGGTTTATGAAAATTTTCACAGAAACACTACTTTTGGATAGCAGGTGAAACCTACATATGGGAAATCTCTGTACCTTCTCCTCAATTTTGCTGTGAATGTTAAACTACTCTAAAAAGTTAGAATGTTAATAAAAAAATCTAACTGATATGCTGCTTCTATTAAATATTATTCTGGAAGTCCTGGCCAGGGAAATAAGACAAGGAAAATAAACAAACAACATATGTATTGGAAAGGAAGAAGTAAAATTTCCAATTATTGTGTGCACAGGAAACCTTAATGGGATTTACAAACAAAACAAAAGAAAACAACTTACTAACACTAGGAGGTAGCTTTACTGTGGTTGCAGAATACAAGGTTAATATGTAAAAATCAATTATAATGTTATACACTAGCAGAAAACAATTGGGAAATAAGATTAAAGCATTTATTACAGCAACAAAACATCAAATACCTAGGCATAAATCCATCAAAATATATGCAAGATCTTTGTACTGAAAACTATAAAACATTGCTAAGAGATACTAAAGACATAATTAAAAATAGAGAGATACCATGTTCTTGGATTGGAGACTCAATATTGTCAAGATGTCAGTTTTCCCCATATTGATCTTGAGATTCAACATAATCCCAATCAAAAACCCAGGGGGGTGATTTAAAATTATTATGAAAGTGCAAAGAATCTGGAATAGTCATAATGATTTTGAAAAAACAAAATTTGATAGTTGCAATATTTGTTTTAGAACTTTAAAGTAATCAAGATAAAGTGGCATTGGCATAAGGGTAAGGAGCATAATAGAGTCCAGAAATAGACCCACAAAATATGGTCAGTTAATTTTTACAAGGTCTTAAGTCAATTAACAAGGAAAAGAAACTCTTCTTAACAAATACTGCTGGAATAATTGGATGTCCATGTGGGAAAAAAAAACTCAACCTCTATACATATATAAAATGTATGTATATATATGTATGGGAATATGTAACTTAAAAATTAATTTGAGATGGATCATTGGTCTAAATGTAAAAGCTAGAACAATGAAACTTCTAGAAGAAAACATGGAAGAACATAATATTACCTGGGTATAGGCAAAGATTTCTTAGGACAATTAAAGAAAAAAATTGATAATTTTGAACTTTAGAAAAATTAAAAGAACACCATGAAGAAAATGAATAGGCAAGCCACAGACTAGGAGGCCTATTTGCAATGCAAAGTTATATCTGACAAACAACTCATATCTGTATACGTAAATAAATCCTACATTCAACAACCTTATACAACACGGGCAAAGACTTGAACAGACAAAAGAAGATATATGAATGTTCAAAATGCACAAGAAAAAGTGTTCAACATCATTAATCAACATGAAAATGCAAATTAAAAGCACAATGAGATATCATTTCCCTCTCACTAGAATGGCTAAAATAAAATTTTAAAAACCTGACATTGCTAAATGTTAATGTAGATGTGAAACAAACAAAAGTCTCATGTTTGGTTGGTAAGACTGTAAAATGGTACAACTATTTTTGGAACTGGAAGTTCCTTATAAAATCAAGCATATACCTTCCCTATGGCCCCAACATTTCTGCTTCTATGTGTTTACCCAAGAAAAATGAAAACAAAAGTCTACCAAACACTTGGATAAAAATGTTGAGAGCAACTTTACTTATAATAGCCAGAGACTGGAAACAATACTAATGTCCATCAATAGGTGAATGCATAATCCAATTGGGGTATAGGCGTACAGTTGAATACAATACAATCTTCAGAAATAAAAATGAATGAAACTGTTGATACACACAACAACATTGATGAATCTCAAAAATATGTGGAGTAAAAGAAGTCGGACACAAACAAGTACACACTACGTGATTCTATTTCCATGAAGTCCAAGATTATGCATGGTGGCAGAAATCTGATCAACACGAGGAAGGAAGAAGTGGGGTTGGTGGTGGTTTTGACTGACAAGGACACCAGGGGTGAGGGAAGTGTTCTGTATCTTTTTATGGGTGGTAGTTACACAGGTTATAAAAACCTAAATTGAATCACCTTATTCTTCCTTTGATGGCTTCAATTGCCCTTGGATGTAATCCAAATGTCTGTTTGTTTGTTTTCATTGCACTTACAGCACTTTAAAAGTATTTTATTTATTTTGCTATTTCCTACGAGAGGTTTTTGTTTCTTTAGTTTTGGTCCATCTCAATCACAAGAATGCTGGACTCTGGGGGTGGGGCTGTGCCTATCTTGTTCACTATGGTATCTCCAGTGCCAGTCGTTTCGTAAAGCTCTATAGTTGCTCACTACATTTTATTTCCCTTCTCTTTCCATCCCTTCCACTCCTGAAATTAATTGCCACGTCCAAACTAGAACAAACACACATTGTTCTTTCTGGATTTAGTTTAGTAGTATTTTTGAATTTGGCTTTCATCGCATGCATGTTGTATCAAGAGATGGTATATGATGTCCAGGTGAAGGCATTGGAGTTCCTGCCAATGTAGTAGCAAGCATTTCAAGCGATCCTAATGCTGGTGGTTAGTCAAAATGCTATATTCTCATATTGTAGATTCAGACCTGGTTTAGATTCCTTGTGACAAGAAATTATTACCATCAATGAATGTAAAAGAGTATTTAAAATATGGTAGAGTTGACTGTGTGTGTCCTTTAACTGGAATGAATTAGTTTGATCACCTTAGCAATGGGTACCCTACAGGATAACACTAGATGTGTCATAGCGAAAATATCTACCACCTGTTCCGTGTATACATTTCTGGACCAACCAATTTAACAACAAAGAGAAGCTATAACTATGTTTCTGAAATGAAGAACTACATTGCTTCAAAAGACATAGATGCAAAAGGGCACATTGCTGTCTTTCCGTTCTTTACAAAAAACAGGCATTTTGTAACTGTTAATGAAGAGAATCCCCAAGCATTTTATATGGAATTTGGAAATAAAGGCTCTATTGAAAATGGGGGCATGGAAGCCAGAATATGGTGCTGAGTTAGATATTTCCTGCATATCAAAATCAACATTTCAGAGAAGAAGCATTGACATGAAATCAGTCATATCAGTCAGGATGGCCTGGGTTATGCTATGGAAACAAACAATCCCCAAATCTCATTGGTGGAAAACAACAAAGCTTCATTTATGCTCATGCCACCTGCCCATTATGGATCAGCTGGGGCCTGTGCTCCATGTTGTCTCCCCTCTGCGATCAAAGAGGAAGAAATAACCACTAACAGAAACATTGATGATTTTTAGAGCAGAGAGAAAAGGGGTGTATGGCAGATTATTTGATGATTCTGGAAGCTTCCCCAAAGTAATAACATGCATTTCTTGGCCATAGTGAGCCACAAGGGTACATCTAACTCCAAAGTGAAGAGAGCAGTACAATCCTACTGTGTGCCTAGAAGGAGGGGAGGTGAAAATATTGGGTAAATAGTCCTAGTGACCAGCATCCTGATGGAAGTTTGAGCTTTTCTTCTATGATCACCATCAACACAGCCACCATCACCCCAATGGCTGCCGTCACTCCTGGTGTGCTAGTTAAATGGTGCTGAATATTGACTCCTTGCCAGGTAGTGTGCTTTATTCACTAGCTCCTTTACTCATCACAACTTTATTATGTAGATATTATTCTTACTCATTTTAGATGAGAAAATAAAGATTTAAAGAAGAAAGTATTTAAGCCCTGGTCATACATTCAGTGAGGGGAAGAGCCAGGATCTGAACTAGATATCTTGACTCGAGGGCTTGCACTCTCAACCACCATGTGATACTGTCATTCTAGCCTTGTTGGAATGTGTTTAAAATTAGTACTGAAGGCCCATATCTCTAAGGCACTCTTAAGAAGTTCTTAAATTGAACCAAGGATATGCAAAGATCAGATATTTGGTACAGTCACACTGACATATCTGTCAGGTTTTTTTCTAGGCTCCGAGGACCACGTGTCTCCATTCTCCTTGGGAGTCTGTGGGCTTTCACTTCTGCCAGCAGAGGTTGCCTAGATAGCCAAGCAGTTGGATGTCTGTGAAACAGGAGACATAAGGACTAGGAGGGAAGATCCTAGGCTGGGTGACATTGTGTTCTTTTTTCATGAGATCCTGTCTAGCTGTTAGAGAGGGATATGCTTCTTCCCAGATGTAGTACTCAGAACCCCTTAATCTGGGGTCCAGGTTTTAGGGATTGCTTCCCAGGACTTCTGAATCTCAGACCCAGCCTCTTATGAAGGTCCGATTATCTTCTTAAAGTACCTCACCCTAAATTTTCTTTAAGAAACTGAAAGGATGCTTTGGCATACTAATTTGGGTCATTAATCCTTATAGATCTGAGCCTCCTGTAGAGAGATGTATCGCTAAGGTTTATATATTTGGACTTGTTTGTACTTCACTGACAACTTTTCACCATATTTGGATTGTACAATTTTATCTTTATTGCTTGAGGTACACCTGAAGTGCCAAGGTAGGTAGCTAAGATATATCAAATGGTCAGATAGCACCTGACCTAAACAAGGTCGACCAACCCTTTTTTCTCCTATAATTTCTCAAGAACCTGCTAGCACTCAGACAGAGCTGCCTTTCTGTCAAATGACCCCAATGATGTTGTCATAACCCTCTTGGATGAAATCTTTTTTGTCTATTTTCTCTTGCCTGGTCTCTCTCCCCATTGCAATGATAAAATGGCTTTCTGAATTCTTTATTCTGCTTTCAGTAAGCCTTGAAGTCACACACCTCTCCTGGTGGATATGTGTGTGTATATCTGTTGCCAATGACCTTTCAGTCTATCTCGAGACCTCCCTCCACCCAGCTTGGGAAGCCCACGCTGTTGCTAACTTTAGGAGACACTCTAAGGGTCCTGCTCATATCTCTTCATCTTTACCTCTGCAATATACAACTCTGGACCTCCCACTGCCAGGATATGTATTTCTGCACCTGAGGGCTTTCTCTTAACACTTTGCTTAATACATGAGAATTAACAGCCCTCATCCACCCACACACCCACCTAAAGTCCTCGACCCGTGACTGATGTATACATTTGATATATAAATACCCTAGCTCCTTCATCTTTTACGTGAGATAATTCTGATTAATTGCCAGTCCCCTCCTGTGGCAGCTGCCTTGATAATACACCCTTTCCCTGGCTCCCTGCCCTTCCTTATCTCATTCCCCTACGCCCCTGCTGTGTCCCTTCATCCCTCCCATACACTTCCCACTTGTCCTTGTCTCAGGGTCTGCTTCCAGAGGAATCCTAACTAAGACACCAATCACGAGTAATTCTGACAAGCTAGTACTAGGTAATTTCATGAAAGATTTGTGTTTTAGAGATTTGGTAGAGCAGAGGGGTTGAACACTTGGAAAAATTGTTTTTTTCTCTAAAGAAACAGGGGTGACATGGGGGGGCCAGAAGCAGAGTCCTAGTCTGCAAAGCTGGTCAAAGAGGCTGCCTCTGCTTCTTCCCAATTTTGGAGTGACTCAGAAATAGAAGGTGTGCTGACCAGAAGCTGGAGGGAAAAGGGAAGAGGTCATTTGCACAGGAAAAGCTATCAATGTTCTTGCAAGTGTGAAGGTCTAGGGGCAATTTGGAAGTTCCCATTTGTCATTTGTTTCCTCTCTGGTGAGAGAGAAGGCACCACTGTTTTGTTTTGAAATGTTTTGTGCTATGCACAGGTGCACCTAATCCACGTATGGCTCTCTGTGCTCTCTGAGCCCGACTGCAAACACATCTTTCACAACATCCAGTGCATTTGTCACTTACCCAGTGTGTTTACCACCACCGGAGTTTTGCTTGGGGAATGTTCTTCCAACTCGTAGCTCCATCTGCCCAAGGATTTGCTTCCGATTGCAAATACCTTTCTAGGAAATTTGCATTTCCTCCAAATGTCTGGTAAAATGTTTTCCATCTCCATTTTTTATTATTTTTCCCATGTGATGATAATGTTGTATAATGGGCTCTGTGTTGGAAATCTCTTACAGTTTGGCGGACAGGATTACCATGTATCTTCTAACATCTTAAATTCAACACCTCCCCCCCCTTGACCATGGGTGGTCCCTGATTGTCTCCTCTTCTCTCTGCATGGGTTCCATGTGTTGAGCCTGAAAATAAGTCCTGACTTTTCCCATACCCTCACTGCCCCCATATCCAATCACCAAGTCCCCAGTCCCACTTTCACCTTGCAAATACCTCTCACATCGGTTCATTTCATTTCACCTTCATGCCATCATCAGTTCATCCATGACCCCTAATAGCTCTCCGCCTCTGCTCTTTTCTCCAACTGTTTCTCCACAATGCAGCCAGATTGATCACACCAAAATGCAAATATCATCATTTCAACTTCTCTAGTAAAACTTCTCCAAGGCTTCCTATTCCACTTAGGGTAACACTCAAACTCTACCTTGAATTTCCAAGCCCTTCCTAACTCATCTCTTGAGAGTCATCTCTCTCCACCCTCCCTGCTGGCCTTCCCTTTCCTTTCCTCACATCCCAGGCTTTCTGCCTCTCAGCTCAGCAACTCCTCTTCCTTGCCCACCTCCTCCTCCCCACTTTCTTACCCCACTTTCCAACCTCATACATTGGGCTTCAACTAAATGATATTCCTTTGGGGGCTCTTTAGTGATCCAAAAACTAGACTGCATCTTTACTATATTACCTATCTTCCCCACTAAACTATATTCTAGACACTCTATTCCCAGTGTCTAGAATAGTGTCTGGAATATAGTTGATTAACTGTACAGTGTCAAATATATTTCTGGGGTGCATGGGCAGCTCAGTTGCTTGAGCATCCCACTCGTGCTTTCTGCTCAGGTCATGATCTCATGGGTCATGGGATGGAACCCTGAAAGGGACTCTGCTCAGTGGGAAGTCTGCTTGAGATTCTCTCACTCTGTCCCTGCCCCCACTCACACACATGCACTCTCTCTCTCTAAAATCAATAAATCTTATAAATTGGTATGTTTCTATACAATTATGAAGATGAAAGGGGCATTATAAAAACTTATAAGTGGACATTTCTGGTCCAGTCTCTTGTCACCTACCAGCTCTGTTACTTTTACTTCATCAATATTGGCAAAGGTTTCATCTGTAAAGAAGCTGAACTAGATGATCTCAGCATTCTAAGTGCTTTTATATATTTTTATTATATATTTGATGTGAGCTAATATAACCTTACTATGTTTAGAATCCAATGTTGATGAATCAAAATAATAATTTCATTGTGGTTTCTTATGTCCTGGTTGACTTTTGCTTTATTGAATCCCACCTTTGTATGGCTTTTTCAACAAAAGATGGAAGAGATAGTTTAGCATCCATAAAAGTTATTTTTGACACATTCACTGTGATTGTATGTCCTTTTGGCTCCTCCTTCTAAGGTTGTTTCACAAAGATGTCACTGTATATGAAGGTTGGTCCTTATACTCTCCTTGCTTATATACAATACTAATCAGATAACCCTGGAATCTAATTAGTAAAGTGCATACAAATAGCAAAATAGTTCAGAGCTGAAAGCATGAACAGGTGCTTAGAAGACATTTACTGAGGGCTTGTTAAATGCTGAGGCTTTGTCTATACGTGTATGGCTTACTCCCAGAGCCACACTCCTTGATAGTGTTAATAGCACCCATTTTCCCAGTGGGAAAACTGAGTTTCAGAAAGCTTACTTTGGTCACAGTCTCATATGCGATTGGTAATAGAGCAAGGATTCAAAAAGTCATGTTCCTGAAGAACAAGGACTATTGTACTTTTGGTTACCTCTGAATTCCAATAAATAATTACTTACTGACTGCTCAAATGAGTGAGTGAACATTTGATCCCCAAGTCAATGTTTTCCCTCTCATGTGGTGTGAATTTCCCAAGAAGAGATAGAGTAAATATGCAGGCACCCTTCTAAGCTCTGCCTAGGTTTCCATCCTTAGGATTCCAGCAGTTAGTGTAAGACACAATGACATCTTAGTAACTAGCATCACTTTAACCAACACACATATGGTTCCAGCTCTAAATGTGCTCTAATCCAAGGGAGTGAACATTGTGATTGTAATTAACTAAATCCCAAACTGGCATGTGTCTTTTAAATGGGCATGCCCACCTACATGATGAAAGCTAGCTGATCCTCATCTGCTCTCAGGAAGGGATGATTCTTGGTACTTGCCAATCATGGATGATCAGAGATTCCAATGGCAGGAACTCCAGACAGGTGACAGGTAGGGCAAAAGGATTTCATAAGTGCCCATAACTATCCCAAACTTATATTTATGCAGTGGCAAATGGGTTCTATGTATGGGATGTTGAGGGTGGCTGCCTGGCACCATGTCCAAATTGTGCACTGTCCATTTTGGATTCTTCTTAGCTTCTTGTGCCTTTTGAAGCTGCCGCTGACAGCCACTTCTAACTCTATTAAAGATGTTAGAGGCTGAGATTATGGAGGGGATTGCTCTGGGCCCCTCTCTACACCCTGAGTCTAGGATCTCACCTTTACTGTGTTTGTTCCATGCTAATGTTGGATGGGATTTTGTTAATTTTCTATTTCTTTGTTTGAAGAGATCCTGGAAGAATCACTAAGGCGTATTTACAGGATAATAATGTCACAATCTGCAGTTCTTAATTTATTGCAAGCCTTCTTTTACTTTAACTGTTGTTTTTTCCTTTCTGCTTCCAAGAGAATTAAAAGTCATTTGGTTTGTTATTGGCTTTAATCTAGTTTATTATTAGGAAGGTTATTATTTGAAGTCTAAAGGATGGTTAAGATTCTACCAGCAGTCTTACACAAACAGTGGACACCATCCCTCTTCATTATTTCTAGTCTTCTCTCAAATGCTGTTTTCTTAGTACTGCCAGGACATTCTTTTTTATAGATATCAGTGATCATTTGAGAAGCAAACCAAGAGTATTGAAGAACAGGTTTCACACTGTAAAAACCTGGCTGGCTTTATCACATAGAATAAAATAGTAACTATATATATTTTTTTCTAATTCACTGCTGTTAGCAGAGATTTTAAAAGATGATTATAATAAGCACTCTTCTTAGCTGACCCATGAATTATTTGGTTCTGTTGCTGAAATGTCAAGCAGTCAACTAAGAAAAGGAGTACAATTTAACTAACAAACCTATTCCCAGAGCAGTGCAGATGGAGTTTCTACTTCTTCCCTTGAGAGACTGCTTTGTAATCCAATAGTTCTCACAGCCAGGAATTTTTTTTCTTGATATTCAGTCCAAAATTTCTCTTACCTGAGATCATCTCATCAAGCCAAAAAAAAAAAAAAAAAAAAAAAGAAAAGAAAAAAGAAAAAAAAAGCCACCAGCAGCTGGTTTAAAAAATTATCCCCTGCCTTGGTACCAACTCTCCTATTTCAGCCCTCAGTATATTTATTCTTAATAATGGATTTAGATAGATTTTTGTTCCTGGTGTCTGAGATCCCACTCCTCATTGCTACTGTTATCATTATTTTTGTTCCTTTGCATTTTTAGTCCTTTCTTTCTTATGGGCAAGCAATGCTCTAGATGTTTTCTATTCTGGCTGATTTTTAAATGCCTTGTTTATTTGATCATGTTCAACTAGTCTTAGGCTACTCTCTGAGTGTGCATGACATGACTCATCCCATCATCCTGGATCTCACACAAGAGGTAGCAATCGCCCCCTCCCCTGCTAGACTTCATGGCCATATATCCCGACTGTGATCAAGGCAGAATCTCAGGACACCCACTTCCCAGGGATTTTGACAGCGCTCTCTCGCTTCTCTCTCTCTCTCTCTCTCTTTCCTTCCTTAAGATTTCTTTCTTGTCCCCTAGTCTGTGAGGTCAGGGGGGTTTCTTTCTTCCTTGCCTTATGTTGGTTGCCACACCACCAATACCATCTCATCTATCTTTCATCATCATTTTAGAGAGCTCCCACTAAGTAGAAAATGTTTTTCAACTTGGTATAGATAGATAGATAGATAGATAGATAGATAGATAGATAGATAGATAGAGAGATGCAGATATAGATATAAAATATAAGACATTTATTAAATAATAGGCTTTTGTTTTTTAGAAGTTTTAGGTTCACATTAAAATCCAGCAGAAAGTACAGAGTTCTCCCATACTCCCTCCCCACCCCACACACAACCTCCCATCATCACCATCCCACCCCAGTGTAGTTACAACTGATGAGCTAACGTTCACCCATTATCACAAGGTTCACTTTATTGTTGTACATTCATGTGTTTTGACAAATGTATACTGACATGTATGGACCAATATAGAATTACCTAGAATAATTTTGCCACCCTTGATATCTCCCTGGTACAGATATATTTTATGGTCTCAGCATCTTGTTTATAGATCCAGTTTTCCCTGGCTATATTCAAGAAAAAAATATAAACATCAATGGAGACAAAATATGTTATCTAACAATTTAACCCTGGATCTTAGGGGCCAACCCAGCTGAGACAACTCGAGGTTTCACATGCAGAGAGGAACACATTTAAAGGGGTTTGGTGTCATGCTGACCCTTTTCCATTTAACTTTACTGCATAAAGCTATTGTCTGGACACCCTGAATTGACCCACAGTATTTCCAAGTGTGGATAATACAACATATTGAAATTAGACTCTACCAGGTCCCGATTAAGATCAAAGAGCTATTAAGATTATGGTGTACATCCCCATATTTAATTCAAAATAAAACAACACTAAGCCACACTAAGAATGATATTTAAATCTGTTGAGTTTCTCAGCTTTTTATGTGTGCCAGAATGATTACTTGGGTGGGTTTTTTTTTTTATATGAGATATCCTATCCTTGAAAGAAAATCTTTCCTGCACCCTATATTTGCTGATACCCGAAGCACATGATGTAGAATCTGAAACTATTTTTTTCTTTATTTCCTATTTTTGCAAAATGTTTTGTGTTCTTGCTTTTGCTAAATAAAAACCTCGATTTTCTGGCCTGAATCTCTCTGCTACATTTGTGTCAATTTTATTCTTTAAATTTGGATAGAATGAAGAGAAAACAGAAGAGAGAAGGGGAGAAGAGTTGGAAGCGTCTGTGGAAACACTCCATTTAGCCCGGACTGGATTGTCCACTGCTGACTTGTTGATGTTCGTTGAATTTCTAAATGCCTGCGTTTTCTTTCTTTGCAGTTAGCACCAAGGGAATCACAGATATTCTAATTTTCAGGTCTCTTTTTAGAGTTTCTGAAATCTTTCACGAAAATGTACACTCTGGACTCATTTCCTGCTATGCAAATTGCAACCTGGAGAATGTGCCACAAACATTAAATGGCATGCTGAATAGCACATTTCATAATCAAATAAGGTACAACTGAAGCCCCGACCTATGGCTTTAAGAATGATGAGGCCAGGGCCTTCTTTGGCAAGTCTGTTAGTTTGAACTGTGTTTGCATTTAACCAAATCAGATATTCCCAGGTGGTGCGGCCCTTTGCATTGTCACCCACTTTCCTCCCCAGAACCCCTAAGCTGCCATTCCTTCCACAAATATTTGCTGAGCCCTTGCTGTGCGTCAGGCACTGTGCAATGAAGAAAAATGAATAAATCCCATAGATCTTGCTACCCAAATGCTTATAGTCAAGATAAGGAAGATATTCATTCACTTGTTAATTTATCAAATACTATACAACGTTATGCAATGTAAGGCATATTGTAAGGGCTACAGCAGGTGCACAAAGCATTGTCCTAAGTCATAGTCCTGTCTGCTGACCCTGGTCCGCTGAAGCCCTTGAAAACCACAGTTTTTGACATTTGCCAGGTGGAAGTAAGCATATTGTAGATCTTCTCTGGTTTTTTGTGGGAGGGGTTGTTTGTTTTTTGGGTTTTTTGTTGTTGTTGTTGTTTTGGTTTGGTTTTTGTTGCAGGTGAAGAACTTTTCAGTGCACTGATTTTTCAGAAAAAGCCAACCTTACATAACCTCCCCTTGTCAGTTTGCTTCATTCTCTTTAGGATCTCCAATAGTCCTGCCCAATAGAAATGTAATACTAGTCACATCTGTAATTTTAAATTTACTGATAGTCACAATAACAAAAGTAAAAAGAGAGAGATGAAATTTATTTCAATATCTTATATAGCTAAGTATATCCCAAATGTTATCATTTCAATATGTAAACGGTAAAAATTATTGAGATATTTTACATTTTTCTTTTCATAGTAAGTCTCTGAATTTGTATTTTACAATTCCAGCATATCTCAATTTGAACACTTTTCTAGATCTAGAAGGTACTTGATCTAGAAGAGTACAGATCTAGAATGTGTAAACCATCCATTTGAAATTACCATGTGGTAAGGGAGTTCTCTACGGTCTCTAGGAAGAAGTTCTCTATGTAACAATATGCAGAATATTTTTTTTTAAAGATTTTGTTTATTTATTTGAGAGAGAAAGAATGAGACAGAGAGAGCATGAGAGGGAGGAGGGTCAGAGGGAGAAGCAGACTCCCCGCCGAGCGGGGAGCCCGATGCGGGACTCGATCCCGGGACTCCAGGATCATGACCTGAACCGAAGGCAGTCGCCCAACCAACTGAGCCACCCAGGCGCCCTATGCAGAATATTTTATCTCAAGCAGCTGACATGAGAATTTCTTTGTAGGGAGACCATTATGGAAAAGAAAATGCTTCTATAAGCCAAGCGTAGGGTAAAAGCAACCCCCAGGATCTGGGGGTACGTGGGAGGTGACCAGTTTTCAGGAAGGAAAGAAACACATATTTAAAGCAGGGTAATAATGTGCAGACTGGAGAGAGAAAAAAAAGCATCTCAGAGTGGGAAGCAAATAGGACTGGGGTTCAGGGGGGAAGGTCAGGGGTATGGCGAGCCCTGCCCTTCACCCCTTAGGAAATCTGCGTCACTCTAACATGGTTTTGTATCAGCGGATTTTAATTTTTGGTGGTGCCAAGAGTGGGGAGAAGCTTGGAAAGGAGAATGAAGGGACGGCAGATGTTTCGCTTAAAGAGGTACAGTTCACAACTAATGCCTAGAGATGTGGCCTTTCCTACCAAAGGGAGGCCTAAAAATTATGACACTGCAGAAGAGTTTTGTGCTTGTACTTTTTTCCCTGCATCTTGTGTGATTTCCGAAACTTGTAAGTAAACAGTTTCTTAGAGATCATTCATAGCCCCATCACTGGACAGCATAACATCGCAGTTGAGAGTGATGGGCCCACATTCAGGTCAACTCATTTTGGAATACCAGCACTGCTCCTTACTTGCTGAGTGACTGGAGTAATCGCTTATTATCTCTCATCTGCAGCTTCCCGCTTGGCTGCAATAGGAAGAAAGGGGTATCCACCAGTAGAGTGCACATGGTCTGCACATAGTCAGAGCGCAATGGAGGGTGACATCACCATTATCAGACAGATCTTTGCATAAACCAGCATGGTCCCTGGAACCATGGAAACGGCCTCACTCAGAATTTGTTACCATCCCCACTGCCCAGCCCCTACTGAATCAACACTCTGGGGGTGGACCCAGAAATCCATGTTTTAGCAAGCCCTCCAAGTCATTTGGATGCAAGCTAATGCTTGAAAAACCAATGGCCCATAACAATTCCAGATAAATAGGAAGCCACTCCATTTTAAGGACCTCCAAAACAGATGCTTCGAGCTCCCTTGGCAACTTGTTCTAATGTTTAGCCACTCTTGTGGTCAGGAACTTCTTATTTTCCAATATGTATGTGAGGTGCTTTGAGACCCTTAGAGGGAAACTGCAATATGAAGACAAATGCGATTATTATATTACCTATTTATCCCCAAGTTGAAGCCTGTTAGTAATATTTAGCTCTTCCAGACTCTACCTTGGTGAACTCCCCTTAGAGCAATACTTAAAACAACTCTTTTCTCTTTTTAATGTTACTGTTTTCCCCTTCCTTCCATTTACTACCCGAGCTTATTTATTTTTTTTATTTTTGCTATTAAATCTTCTCTGAGATTGAACTTCCATTTGCTTTCTCACATGCCCATTCCAGTAACTACTCACTGTATTTCCTTCAGTAGCTTTGTCTCTAAGCCCTTGTAAGTAAATATTATAAATGGCTTATGTCCCATATAAAAGTGATAAGCAACAAGTAATTGTTTATAGAGCCAAATACACTCTTTATATCTCCAAGAGTAAAAGAAATTAAATCTCTCTCTCCATCTTTCCACCCGAAATACCACGCTCCTTTAGCTGTGCGCCATGAAAGGACAACTGTTTGTCCTTGAAATAATGTTTGGCGAGTACAAAAAAGCTACAGGAGGGAAGAGATCCTAAGAAATATTATTCTCGGTCTCTCCTTTTCACGGCTTTCTGTATTTTTCCTTCAGAGCACAAAACCATTGCCCTCTTCCCGTTGCTTCTCTTTACAGAGAACATTGACCTGCTACAGAAAAAAACTGGCCCCTAAAGCACTTGCTCATCATAGGAAGTAATGGAGCAAGACAGCCACGGCATGAAGTGGGAAATCTGGAAATTTATCCCCCTCCCATGTCTTCTCCACTCCCCCAAGTTGCCCCTCCTTCTCCCATTGTGTCCTTGCCTTGGTTTATAACTTAGTTTCTTTTCCCAAGAAGAATCACTTGCATGTTTCAATGAGGATTTTGTAAGTATGTCTCCACACCCTACAATTGCTGATAACCAGAATTCCTTCTGTAATATGAGATACACAGGACCAGCAACAGGATCAGCAAGCAGCTACAGGTTAATGTCTATAAAGCCAGTTATGTTCCCTTAGCCCCTGTTCCCTCTTCTCCCCCCTGCCCTTAGCCCCTGTTCCCTCTTCTCCCCCCTGCCCTTAGCCCCTGTTCGCTCTTCTCCCCCTGCCCATTCCCTGCTGTAAATGCATTGGGGATTTGGCCGTTCGGTTGCACTGTGCTTATCTATCTGTTCTTCATACCATCACATTACTTCTAAGTTGATTTTTCTCAGCATCCGCTCTGCTTTGTTCTGAAGCCTACTACTTTCATTAAGCTTTACACAGACAGAGGTTTCCATTCTAATATCCAAGTGGATGTTACTATGATCTATTTTATGCAGTATGGCATATACCATCTCGAGTTACTGTTCATGCCACCATCATTAAAGGCAGTTTAGTGTCCCTGTCAGGAGCCCCAGAATTCATGGGTTTTTAACAGCTATAAAAACACACGTATATTCCATAATGACAAAGCTGCACAAGGGAAGTGAATCTCTGTGGAAAAGGAGAGACCTTGCTTACCGTTTCAAAAACCAAAAATACTATTGTTTTCAGGGCATTTTACTTTTTTTTTTTTCCCATCAAAATGAAAAATGCTTTAATTTAATTTCTTAAAAGAAATATGAGAAGTGGTGTAGTTATGACTCCCTCCTTTGCTAGATTTTTTAGTCATTTCATTTTAAAAAAGAATTGTTGCCTCTCTGGAATAAAATTGTACTTGCATAAAAATTTGTCAGTTCCTAGTGTGTGTTCATTTTGCCTGCATTTTACTCTGTGCTGACTGCTGCCTGTAAATCTGGAAGAGCCGACATGCTTTTGTCTGCTGAGTTAATGCTTTTGTGTAAGTTCTTTTCCCGAGCCCTGATGATTGTTTTGGTCACACAAAGTTAATGTTTATGGTTTAATCTGTGTTAATTTTTGGATAATTAGTGTAAGGAATTTATTAATATCTGTAAATGCAAACATAGCCCCAAAGTTAATAATTAAAAAAGCCTTTGAGATGGCAAATTTAACTCTATCAAATGACAAAATAATAGACAATTAAGGATCATGGATATTCTGGGTTCTCTTAGTCATGTTGCCCACCCTCAATTTTTCACGTGCCTCTGGATTTTCTCTTTCATTATTCCCTCATTTATCCACTACTCCCTTGTCCCTATCCACCAAATAATGCTCATATCTACCTAATTGCTTATTCTTTTGAGGACTGTATGGGCCCAGGTATTGTTCCTCTGCATGTATATTTCTACATGGAGAAGAGAGATATCTGTACAAAATGAACATGGAGAGAGAGAAAGCATCTTTGATCAGCATTTCTTATCCATGGCCTTTTAAATTTTATTTTAATTCCAGTATAGTTAACATACAGAGTTGGATGGGTCACAAAAGGTAAGCGAATGGTGACTTGACGTTTTACCCGGTGGAACCGAGAAGGCCCTTTATAATTCCATTGTATGTGTAATTTATGCACAGTTATTCATATATCATCATGGAATAGTGGGATACTTGTTATGGATTTTTTAAATGGCTGTATAACTGTGGGCCAGCCACATAATATATGTGAGCCTGTTTCTTTATTTGTAAAAGATGATGATATTATTGATGTTGCCTTATGTTCAGGATTCCTGCAAAACTCATGGTTTCAAATATTGTCCTTGCTTTGTACTTACAATTCTACAACTTTAGCTTTGAATTCACTCCTCACTTCTTTTTTTTTTTTTTTTAGATTTTATTTATTTATTTGACAGAGAGAGAGATAGCGAGAGCAGGAACACAAGCAGGGGGAGTGGGAGAGGGAGAAGCAGGCTTCCCACTGAGCAGGGAGCCGGATGTGGGACTCAATCCTAGGACCCTGGGATCATGACCTGAGCCGAAGGCAGACGCTTAACGACTGAGCCACCCAGGTGCCCCTCACTCCTCACTTCTAAATATAGATACATATATTTACGTGTACTTACACATATTTTATACAGTAGCTTTATTGACAGAGACATTTCTTACCAAAAAATCGCCAATTTTAAGCATAGCATTCCTTAAGTTTTAACAAATGTATTCATTTGGATAACCACTACCACAATTAAGTTCACTCCATTTTATTGATTAGTAATATTCCTTTATTTCTTTATAAAACACAATTCGTTTATCGATTCACCAGTTAATGGACATCTGAGTTATTTCCGGTTTGTTGTTTTTATGAATGATGTCATCATAAACATTTACATGTATGCTTTTGTATGAATGTATTTTCATGTCTCCTAGGTAAATAAATAACTCAGAGTAGGGTCGTGGGGTCAAATGCCAAGTGTATGTTTAACTTTATAGGAAATTGCTCAACAGTTTTCCAAAGTAACTATACCATTTTTGCGTTACCACAAGCGTTGCATGAGCGTTCTGGGTTCTCTGAAACCTAATCAACACTAGGTAGTGTCGATCTTATAAATTTTCGCGACTCTAGTGGGTGTGTGTGCTGCTATCCCTTTGTGGTTTAAATTTGCATTTTCTTGACTATTGACAAACTATATTAAACACCTCTTCATGTGCTTGTTTACCAGCATATATCTTTTTTGTCCAAATGTTATTCAAGTTTTTTATCCATTTTTTTCTATTAGGTTTTCTTTTTTTTTTTAACTTTTTTTTTTTTAATTTTATTTATTTATTTGACAGAGAGAGACACAGTGAGAGCGGGAACACAAGCAGGGGGAGTGGGAGAGGGAGAAGCAGGCTTCCTGCCAAGCAGGGAGTCCGATGTGGGACTCGATCCCAGGACCCTGGGATCATGACCTGAGCCGAGGGCAGACGCTTAACGACTGAGCCACCCAGGCGCCCTGTCTATTAGGTTTTCTTATTGAGTTTTAAGTGTGCTTCTTATATTTTTGTTTCTTAAACTGATGTCCTAAAATGTCACTTATTATTCTAATAGCTTTATGGTAGTTTTCATAGGATTTTCTTTTTCTTTTTAAGATTTTATTTATTTATTTGAGAGAGAGAGAGAGCGAGCACAGAGAGAGAGAGAGAGAGAAGCGGACTCCCCGCTGAGCAGGGAGCCAGATGCAGGGCTCAATCCCAGGACCCTGAGATCATGACCATAGCCGAAGGCAGATGCTTAACCCACTGAGCCACCCAGGTGCCCCTTCACAGGATTTTCTACATAAAAGATCATGTTTTCTATTAATACAAAGTTTTACTTCTTTCCCTCCATTATGCATGCATTTTATTTCTTTTTCTTGTGTCATTGTGGGAGATAAGGCCAGCATGTTGAATAGAAATTGGATGAATGGACATCTTGTTTTGTTTCTAATCTTAGGGGGAAAATCTTTAGTCTTTTACTATTAAGTATGATGTTAGCTGTAGGTTTGTTAATAAGGGGTATCAGGTTAAGGCATTTTCTTTCTATTCTTGGCTTGCTGGAAGTTTTTATCATAAATGGGTATTTAATTTTCTTAAATGCTTTTTCAGCATCTATAGTGATCATAATATTATTTTCCATTTTTAGTCTGCTAATATGTTAAGTAATATTGTTTGATTTTCAAATCATAAGCCAACCTTGCATTTCTGGCATAAAAGACACCTGGGCACAATGCATTAGCATTCTTATATATTGCTGCATTTGAATACTAAAATTTTATTTTTGGATTTGTGTCTGTGCTCACAGAAACGTTAGTCCGTAGTTTCCTTTCCTTGTAAACTCTTGGCTTTTGATATTAGAGATATTTGGCATCAATACTTCTTCCACTTTTATTTTCTGAAAGTTGGTGTACAATTTTTTTTCTTCCTTAAACATTTGGTAGAATTCACCAGTGAAATTAGCTTCACCTAGAATTTCCTTTCAGGAACATCTGAACTATGAATTAAATTTCTTCAATAAATGTAAGGCTAGTCATGTTATCTATTCTTTCTTTTTTTTTTTTAAAGATTTTGTTTATTTGACAGAGAGAGACACAGCAAGAGAGGGAACACAAGCAGGGGGAATGGGAGAGGGAGAAGCAGGCTTCCCGCTGAGCAGGGAGCCCGATGCGGGGCTCGATCCCAGGACCCCGGGATCATGACCTGAGCCGAAGGCAGACGCTTAACGACTGAGCCACCCAGGTGCTCCTTATCTATTCTTTCTTGAGTGAGCTTTGGTAGTTTGTGTTTTTCAAGGAATTTGTCCTTTTCACTTAAGTTGTTGAATGTACTGGTATGAAGTTGTTTGTAGTATTCCCTGATCATGCTTTTAGTTCCCTGAGTATGTGGTGGTATTTTTGATATTGACCAGTTGTATCTTTGTTTTTCTTCATCAGTCCAGAGCTTTCTTACTTTTGCTATCTTCTAAAAGAGCTAGTTTTGGGTTTTATTGGTTTTGCTCTACTGCTTTTCTGTTTTCTGTTTCATTGACTTCTCCTCTTATTTGTGTTATTACCTGATGCTACACTTATGATTAATCTGCTCTTCTTTTTCTAGGTTTTTATGGGTGATGCTTAGACAATTTACTTATGGCATTTCTTCTTTTCTAATATGAGCATTTAATGCTATAAATTCTCCTGAGGACTGTTGTAACCATATCCCATGAATTTTGATATACTGAGTTTTAATTTTTATTCTGGTCAAATTATTTCCAATTTCTTTTGCTATCTTCTCCAACCAATGACTTATTTACAAATGTGTTATTTAGTTTCAAAATATTTGGGAAATACCCAGACATATTTATTTAATTGCTTTCTAATTTAACATACTTTGCATGTTTTCAAAAATTTTTTACATTTATTGAGATCTTGACACCATAACATGGCCTATACTGTTGAAAGTTCCATGTGCACCTGAAAAGATTATATATTCTATATTACCAGTAGAGGAATGTTCTATAAATATCAGTTCAAGTACTGGATCTTGGTTGTGATGGTGATTACACAAAGTTACACACCTGATAAAATTGTATAGAAGTATATACACAAAAACATGCAAATGAGTATAAAACTGAATAAGCTCTATGGATTGTACCAAAGTCAGGTTCCTGGTTTTAGTGGTGTACTATAGTTATTCAAGGTGTTGACTTTGCAGGAGGTGGGTTGAAGGGTGCACAAGATCTCCCTATACTTTTTATTTTTTACAGCCTCTTATGTATCTATAATTATTTAAAAATTTAGAAATGTGACACCTAATGGAGAAAAACATCTCAAAGTATCAGCCAACATATTACTTATTAATTACAAAGGAGATAAAGTTCCTCCCAGTGAAAAATCTGGTGGACACCAGTTTAACCAAGTCATTAAAACTTAACATGGCCAATTATGAATCAAATCGATACCATAAATCCCCTGTAATGTAATGAGAAGTAGAGAGCATTATCTATGTAATAGTTTGTCAAAAATGTTTAACCTGAATCTAATCATGAGGAAACAATCAGGAAAATCTAGATTATAGGACAATCTAATGAAAACATTTCTGGAATCTTCAAAAATTTTATTATCATAAGAGATTAAAAACTGTGGGGAGACCAACACAGATACTACTAAATGCAATGTGTGATCCTTGGTTTGATCCTGCATCCAAAAAAAAAAAAGACCCAGGTGTAAAGGACATTTTGGAGACAATAAGGGAACTTTGATTATGTACTGTATCTTAGATATTAGAATGTCAATGTTGAATTTCTTATGTATAACAGTACTATTGAGATGAAGCTGGTGAATATCTTTTTCTCCAGAGATAACTTTTTGGAGTATTTAAGCATAAAGTATCATGACATTGGAAACCTAGAAACCATGTACACACAAATGTGTGTGTGTGTGTGTGTGTGTGTGTGTGTGTTGGAAGTGAAATGTTTTTTAGAGTATGGAGATAATAATTTCTACTGTGTTGACTCACAATTGTCCTAAGAGTAACAAATTACTTTGTAAAATTCAAAACACTATACAAATGGTAGTGATTATTACTGAATGAAGGTGTTATTTTCAAGTACTATACTTAAAGAATTGCTACTTAATGCATGACTAGCCAGCCCAAAGCATCAGCTAAACCTGGGGGCTTGTGAGAAATGCAGATTATCAGGCCTTACCCCTAAAGAATCTTCATTCTAACAAGATCCCCAGGTGGTTTGGATGCATGTTCATATTTGAGAAGCACTGCTTTAAAGCCTCAGGGTGATTATTCACCGTACCTTGCATATAGTGGTACGATAAATACTTTGAGAATGTTTGGATGAGCTTTAGGTAAGAGGAAAAGCATAGGCAAAACCTCAGAGGTGAGAATGAGCATGATGGCTGCATTGGGGAAACAGCAAGGAAGCCATTTGGCAAGTTGGAAGTCCTGATTCTGATGCGTGAGGCTGGGAAGTCAGTGGCTCACCTTGACTTCTGGATCCTATGATTCTAACTCTACAGATCAAAGCAGCGTTTTCAGGGAAATTGATCCCCGGGTGGTATGCCATGGGGGAAGTGGGTAAAGCAGGACATGTTTTTCTAGCCCAGTTAGTGTCTTATTTCTAGGGCGAATTAGACCTAATGGTGAGAGAATAATTAAAGGAAGAAAAGAGGTTTTCCCTTCAGTAGAAACTGAGCACCAGAAAAAAGCATCTGGAAGGTTTCTGTTGGAATTGGGCCACCCAACGTCCATTCTCCCTGTTGGTAATGACACCCTAATTCCTCACCAGAATGATCACGTCTCCCTCATTGTGTATACTCTTGCTTAGACTTTAAGCCAAGGTGCTGTGCTCTCCCCTCACCAAGCATGGCTTGCAGCAAAACCTCAGCCAACTGGACTCTAAGGAATCGTAGTGATTCAGACATTTTTTCTTTTTTTTTTTTGATGTATGGAGCTCATCCTCATTTATGGGGGTCCTTTCTCTATAATTAAGGAGTCTCTGCTTCCTAGACCTCTGTCCTTTCCCAGACTGAATTTTAGATACTTACTTTCCATTCCTTTCTAATAAATTCCCTTTTCACTCAAGTCATTCAGAATTAGCTTCTTTGTTTTGCAACCAAAGAGCCTTCACTGAAACAGTGGGAATCCTGGAAACCCTCAGCCGGTGTTCTAGTTTGGATGAGCTATAAAACCTGGACTCATCGGGGCTGCTCCTACAGGCCACTAACAAGCCTCTGTGGTCACTCCTTGTCCCCTATCATTTATTCTCCACACAGCAACCAGAGTAAACTTGTAAAAACATAAATCAGGTTATGTCATTCTTCTGTTTAAAATCCTCCAATGGCTGCTTGTCTCGTTCAGAATAAAGTCCAAGTTCTTACCTCGGTTCTGGCTCCTCTCTCACTACTTTTCCAGTTGCTCTTCCTGACATGCTGCAGCCACAGTGGCTTTTTTTCCCATTCTAGAACATTCCAAGCTTATTTTTCTGTTTGGATTTGTACATCAGCTGACTCCTTTGCTTAGAATACTCTGAGCCATGGCTCCTTCCTTCATTTAGGGCTTAGTGCAAAGGCCTGCTCCTCCTAGGGGCCTTTGCCGACCACCCTAAGTTACTCTTCCTCTCGGTTACAATACGCCCTGCTTTATTTTCTTCGTGGAATTGTCACTTTCTATAACAGGACCATCAAACTATGGACTCGTGGCCTATCTGACCAGCTTCCTGTTTTTATAAATAAAGTTTCACTGGAACGCAGCCATAGCCATTTGTTTGTCTGTCCCTGACTTGGCTACAGTGGCAGGGCGGAGTGGTTGTAACACGGTCCTGCAACACCTAACAGATTTACTGTCTTGCCCTTTACAGAACACTTCTGCCAACCCCTGATCTAAAATGTTATACGGTTCTTTCTCCCCGTGAGAATATAAGTTCCACAAAGGCCCAGACTTTTTCAGTGTTATTCACCACAGAATCCCCAAAACTTAGAACTATGCCTGACACATAATAGATGGATCAATGAACACTCCTTAAAAGGGGGGAAGAGAATGAAGGAGGGGGAGGGAATGAAGAATCAGAAGAGGCCAGTGTAGAATATATGGTTAATTGAGCGGGGCTTCAATTCAGATTAAAGGCAGAGTGGAAGTGAGAGAATACAAGATTTTTGAGGAACCAAAGAAGTCGGCTCTGGGAAGAGAATGGATTTTAGGTGAGTATCACCTAGTAAGATCCAAAAGATCTGCCCAGTACGCTGGACTATGTCTCTGTCTATAGAAGCCCACCTTGTGGGGGGCTTGTGATGGCAAACAGGGAGGAGAGGTATAGGATGCCCAGGCTGTGTCACAGAAAGCACCCCAGCCTGGGGTGGTAGCATTTAGCGGGGATACTCAAAACCGAGCTCTCTCAGGATGGGCCTTCTTCCAGATACTGAGGCAGGGAATTGGGGCTGCCAGAGAAATGACCTGATCTTTCAGAATCAGAGAAGTCATTGATTTGCAGAGTGATCCCGAATCACTTTAAGAGGAAGTTAGGGGCAGGGTTGGGGGGGGGGACGTGGGCAATTGGTGGTGGTGGTGCTGCTGCAAAATCACAGGTATAAGCTGGGATGGTTCCAGGCAAACTGGGACATATGGTCTTCTACGGAATAAAAAACCAAAAAAGGCAAATATTTGCATATTGCTGACCACATACCAGGCATTGTGCCATGCACATGGCATATATTGACTTTTTAAATCCTCACAATCACCATGTGAGGTAGGGACTACTGTTGCTCCCATTTAATAGATGGAGAAATGGATGCACAGCGGTATGATTTGCACTAGGGCACACAACCAGTGAGAGCCAATATGCAAACGTAGGCTGCCCGACTGCAGAGCTCCTCTTCCTGGCCACCGAACTGCACACAGGAGCAGCTTCCTCCTAGAAACCCCCAGTAGCAGAACCAGCTCTTATCTCCTCTCTTTTCCACAGCTTGTGGAGCCAGAAGAGGCTCAACAGCTGATTTCAAGCTTACTTCAGCTCCTTTGTCAATGTCCTTATTGTCTGGACCCTAGGCCCTGAGGCTCCCTTTCCCCTGCCCCCTCACACAAACACATGCACATGGTGGAAAGGTACCTGAAGGCAAGGTAGGGCTGGGCCAGGTGAACCAGAACTAGTGGCCAGACCAAGGATGGGCTCCTGGGAGTCAGGACTAGGGCAGAGAGATGGGAGGTTGGAAATCTGGAGAGACTGAGGACAAAGGGCCCAGTCCAGCTATGGGTAGGGAAGTGTTACAGTATTAGCTTGCCAGGACTGCCATTCTTAGCAAGGTATTGCAAACGGAGTAGCTTCGTAACTGAAATTTGTTGTTTCACAGACTGGAGGCTGGACGTCCAAGATCAAAATGTTGGCAGGTTTGGTTCCTTCTGGGAGCTGTGAAAGAGAGTCTGTCCCATGCATCCCCTTGCTCGCCGTGGCTTGCTGGCCATCTTTGGCATTTCTTGGCTTCTAGATGCATCACCCTGATCTCTGCCTTCATGTCCACATGGCATTCTCCCTGCATGTGTGTCTGTGTCCAAATTTCCCCTTTCTATGAGAACAAAGTCATGTTGGAGTAGGGCCCACCCTACTCCAGTATGACCTCATCTTAACTCCATCATTGGCAAAGACCCTATTTCCAAGTAAGGCCATGGGCACAGGTACTGGGGTTAGGACTTCAACATCTTTTAGGGGGACACAATTCAATCCATAACAATTATGATAATTACCAAGAGTTTGGAATCTGGTGGAAATAGTGTTGGAAGAAGAATAGCTGGAAATAAAGAAGGAAGGTTTAGCCACAAACAATCTGGAGGCATTTGTTGCTGACCTTTAAGGGTTTGTGCTGGGCTGGCTTGAAGGCCAGAGGCAGGACAAAGAGTAGTGGGCCATGGCAGCCCAACTGGCCCGAAAGACAGACAAGAATAACTGATCCCCCAACACCCTTTCTTGCCTCCTATTTCCCTACCTCTCACCTTGGTCCTATGCAGAAATCATTCACAGCCCAGCACGGTCTTCTTTTTAAAGATTATAAATGACTGTGTATGTCTAGAGTTTAATTTTGTATCTGTTTTTATTCATGAATCACATTTCTGCAAAGACATTAATCCTCACTCATTACTAAGTGCACTGTCAGCTTGATAACTCACCAATGTGTTTTTGTGCATTATGTTAGAACAAATAAGCTTCTTAATAGGCTTAAATGGCATTCATTCCTTAAAAATTTCTTACCTAAATAAAAACATATGATTGAGGGATTCATAAGGCATAGTTGATCGCTTCTTTATTCTCTCTCTTGTTCTCCTGAAGTCTAATTTGATATGTGGGTTGGGGTTGAGCAGGTTGGTGATGTAAGGAAGGAGCCCAAACTCCAAGGAGGCCTCTGAGGATAAAGCCATATGGATCTTCAGTTTCCAATGGCCACCTTTGGGTATGAGGCTTCCATATTTGTTGGAGCCTTTGGAATTTGATGACTGCAGCAAATCCCTCAGCTCCCTCCTGCTGTATCACAGTGCAGGCACCACTTCTATCCCCTTACCGGATTTGAGTCGGACCGTAAGGTATGTCCTTAGGTGTAGGCAAAAATGGAGACGAGGAGCCTAGTTTTCCAGTTTTATGAGGCCAAACCTACATGTAACATTTTTATGTTTTCTTCCTTTGCTTTTATATTTAGAAACACGTTAAAGCTTACATTGGGCTGATGCGAAATGTATTTTCCTCTACTAGATTATTCCATGGACTAAATAATCAGAGGTGCATACAAATACTTATACGCTGTTACAAAGATGATTATTTTAGGATATTTTTAAATAGTATTCTTTTAGGATTTTTTATTTTAGGATATTTTTGTAGTCAAAAATCGGAAATAGCCTAAATGTCCAACAAGAGAGGAATTAAGACTGTGATGAAATACTATAGAATGATGTAATATGTGTTCAAATTATATTAAGTGGGGGGAAATTTAAAAATAGTATATACATCACAATCCTGCTTTTGTAAAAAGTGATATATCTGACTCTATGCAATTATAGCAAAATATTGATTCAAGATTAGTGCTTGAAGTATGTTATCTTTATTTTCTTCTTTGTGCTTTTCTGGATTCTATAATGAACATATATGATAAAAACTTTTAAAAAACATGTTAGGGGTCTTTATAGGGACACCGGCTTCCCCCCTCTGAAATGAACTCTGAACTGAAAGGAATTCCTCCAGCCCCCTATGCTCCCTCCCATATGAATTCCTTTAGCAGCAGAGAGACTTGCACAATTCTGACTCAGAGATGGTTTTGCTGCAAATCAGCTAGTTTAAGGAAAAGGGATTTATTATAAGGACAGATACGAAGCAGGACATCTTGTAGGAGTTCAACAATGAATCCTTAGGCTTTTCTTCACTGCTCTTTCAATATCTTGAGTCAGTATCCAACTTCCTTCGTGTCTGCGTTTATTAGTTTAAGTTCTTAAAAAAGTCAATCTGATTGGTCTTTGGCCATGCAATGGATTCACTCCACTATGTTGGTGTTCAGCCTGGCCCATCAGCTGTGGCTGGCTGGATGGGTTTAAAGAAACAGATGGGGGAGGCTGGGTGGCTCAGTCATTAAGCGTCTGCCTTCAGCTCAGGTCATGATCCCAGGGTCCTGGGATTGAGCCCCACATCGGGCTCTCTGCTCAGCGGGGAGCCTGCTTCTCCCTCTCCCACTTCCCCTGCTTGTGTTCCCTCTCTTGCTGTGTCTCTCTCTGTCAAATAAATAAATAAAATCTTTAAAAAAAAAAAGAAAGAAACAGATGTTTTAGGGTCTGGCAAATTAGGAAAGTCTCCATCTATGAGCTAGACCATACTTTGCTTCCTTTCATCTCAAATACGATGGAAATTTTAGGAAAGCAAGAAACAAGGCAAGAGAATCACATCTGCCCTATGTTCCCTATCAATTTCAACCTCCAAAAAATATATAGGTTAATACCTATATAACCTATTACCCTACTGCCTTTAATCCTCTGCCTCAGTGTGGGAATGTTCACAGGTGCTTAGACTTGGGCTCACTGCTTGTCCAATGATTGGGAGCAGACCACCAAAAAGCTCTCTTGGCATTAGAGTTGAGCTTCTGCATTCTTACTGGACTACTCCCGTTCCAACAAAAAAGGAAGAGAGTGTTGTTTTTTATATGATCTTCTTAAGGGCACGATTCTGAGAAGGTGTAAAATTTAATTACAACCTCTCCCCCACCATGTAGAAATCCCATTACAATATTCTTCTTCTTTATTTGGGATGTAAAGGGATGAGTTTCTCTCTAAATACATTAGAGAATCATACAAAAAACCCACACGGAAACAAAATGCAGGACTCAAGAAGGAATTACACACATTAGTTTTTCTCCATTAGTTCAGAAAACTGGGGATGTTTTGGGAAGGAAGGCAATCACTGTGAACTCTTTTGTTTAAGAGCAGTGGTTATCTAGCAGTTCCTAAAAGAGACATATTTGTTCCATATCTAGTTTTCAGAGACCCCCGATGCTCCTTTGGGGATTCTCCCAAGGGTTTCCTCATAACAGGAAGCTCCCTTTCTGGGCGAGGAGGATGAATGGAGCAGGTTCAATGAGGAGAGCTTTCTTTCCCTCTTCTCTGGCTACTGTAGCTGACCGCTACCTCCCCAACTCATCCAATGTCTGACAGTGGTGAAATATAACATTGGATTATGTTTTGTCTTGTCTTGTTCTTGAAAAGGTCTGCAAGTCACTTAATATCTGCTAGATTTTCAGCAGCTTCTGGCAGAAACCATGTTGTGTCATTTAAAGAAGAAAATATTCCTCATGGTTTGTGACAGAGTCTTGGACACAGCTGGTCCTCCACTAAATAAGATATTGGTGAAGTTCAGCTCTACATCAGCAGGTTAAAGCAGTTATTAAAGCATGAAATACACGTAAAACGTATCTTTTAACCTTTTGAAAACTCATGTCTCTCACTCTGCCAAAACCAAAAACTGGCTTTTCCTAACTTGAACAGACCAAGACAACCTGCCCATTTGCTATGCAGTTATATATCAACTTGTGATGAACTTACCAACAGTTCTTTATTGGCAAAACAAACAAACAAGCAAATAAAAATAACAACCGAAAACCCCAACTTCTAGCCAACCATCTCTTAAGTTACTGCAGCTTACAAAAACTGCAAAGAATGAAAGCATTGACACCAAACAATAATGCTTTCTTGGTTGACATGGAAATGCCAACTGGCCACTAGCACTCTAGACCCTGCTTGACACAGGTCTTTGATTTCACCGTTAGTGATAGAGAACAAATTCAGAATTCCCACTATAGCCATTCGCTTCCTCCATTTGCTAAGCTAGAATAGCAAAGGACTTCCAAGGCAAGACCTCCCTCAAATTTGTGGTCTAGTTGCACGGACAATCTTTGATCTTGAAAGAGTCACTTCCAACATTTGGACCTTACCTCCCCAATATGTTAAGAGAGGTAATGATATGCCATCTGGATGATATAACCAATATAACCATTAATTACAGGATAGTTGCAAGGATTTAATAATACAATGTGAATATATCATCGTGAAATATGATATATTGTCAAGATTAGTAATATACAATAGTGTGAGTCATCTTTCTCACTGGAAGAGGGTACAGCCATCTCAAGGTTCTCTTGCTCATAAGGAATAGTTCTTCAGCTATTTCTACAAGAAGAAAAATTTTTGACATGGGACTTGGTGAAATGCAGCTACTAGTATTTATCCTTTTGTTCTCAAAACAACTGTCTCGAGTTTTCACCATTATTCATCACCATTTTACAGATCTGGAAACTGAGGTCACACTTCTGGCAAATGATAGAGTTAAGACGTATGCCTTTTTCTAATCTGTGCTTTTAAGCCAAAAGTCCTAATCTGTGCTTTTAAGCACAGACAAGCTTGATGACAAATTCTCCTAATCTGTGCTTTTAAGCACAAACAAGCTTGATGACAAATTCTCAGACTGTGACTGAAGGAGTGAGAAACGCCAGTCCTAAAACAAGGACTTGGGAAAATTTCCCAGTGCAAATTGGGATTAGAAGGGAATAGCTCCTTTCCCTCCTGGATGTTTACACTGGAGGTTCGTCCATTCATGGGCAGCAAAACACAGGAAATCTGTGTTGTGAGTTGCTGGGATCTAGGGGGCCCATGATTGACTCATGTGTTGTTTCTGTACTATGCTTGCCAATTATATTTTTAAACAGCAGCTACTGTTATATACTTTTTTCTCTCTCAGGAGTTCACAAACAAGTTTTTAATTTTAAGGTCAAATTGGAGGTCACTCTCAAGGTATGGGAAATTCCATTCCCATGGCTATGTCTGGACACAATTTTTTTCTCCCGCAGGGCATTCTGGAATGTAGAATCACAGGCAGGACAGGCAAAGTGAGACACAAAACAAGCCTGCAGAAATGTGCTCCGTGGGGAACATTTTTCTTCTATTTCAATATTAAAATGGGAAAAATAGAAACTCTGGAAAATAAGAAGTTCAAGAAAATGCTCTCTCTACATATGTTTGGGAGTAGAAAGGAGAATCTCACTTTCACGTACCAAATTAGCTCTTTACTTCCTCAGATCTTATTAAATATATTACAACCTTTAATCAGCAAAATAGTCAGGGGAGAATCTGAATAACACTCATCCCAGAAAAAGACATGAAGACACCTGGCTTCTCTAAATTTATTAGCTCAGCTAATATTGATGAAGATGAAATTAATCCAGATTATTGATATCTTGATAATAATGGTGGGAGCACAAAAGTAACCTGAGTCTCTTATGGAAAAATCTGGAGGTTTCCTAAACCTTTCTAACTTCCTGGAAAAAATAGGGAACAATCAATACCACCCAGTGTGTATTGTGACTCTTACAAAGTTAACACTCTTGACTTATGCCTCCAGGATTGCCCATTAGCTCCACAGCCAGTTGCATAGGCAGGGCAAATGCTCTAATCAGGGACTTCTACTCTGAATACAGACTTTTTTTAATACCCATGATACCTCGTTTAGACCGCTCTCTCCCTCTTTGCTTCCTTTCTGAATGGAGGTTAACTATATAAGTGTGCTTGTTGTTTGTTGAGGCATTCAGTTCCAGTAAATCACTCTCCTGATTTTTACTTTGGGTCCACAGACCTGTGGTGTGATGTCTCACATGGATTTGACTAAGTGATTTTAAAAACCAAGGTTGCCGAAATCTGACCCAGGTAAAAACAAGTTACACACACAAAAAGCTCAGCATTCTCTTTGTGCAACACCAGCCAGCTCCAATCTGTATGAGCCCATGGTAAATTACCCACCTGTTTTCACTTACATGACATTAAAAAACACTTATACATCATTACATTTTTGTATCATATTAGTGAAAATGAATGCTAGCACAATATGAGATAAACAGTGCTAATGAGGTAGAAGGTTGAGCCTCTGTTGCCCTGATAGGATTACTGTGGCCCCGATCAACTTTCTGTCATTTTGTGGAACTCTTTGGACCTTGTTGTCTGGACAAAGGGCAGAATGAGACCCTTGCTGCCAGCATCTGATATTTCTCTGCATCCTTGGACCACTTCTTAGTAAGGTTAGGTTGAATCACTGCAAGATACTGGAACTTTACAATCTCAGTGGCAATCACGTTGATATTTTTCTTGTGGTCAATGTGGAAACACAATTACTATGAACATACATATAGCTTTTTTCCCTTTCAGCTTTCATCCTATAATCAGAATGTGGTCAGAATATTTGTTTCTAATGGCGGTGGTTTCCATTTAAGCTTACAAAATACCCTTTAAATCATTCTCAGATTGGGACCATCTCAGAAGACTAATGGCAAGCCACGTTGTACCTTTAACAGTAATTGTCAGCTGCACAAACAAAATCCATACTTTCCTAGGAGAAAATCGATACAATTACTAAGAAAACAAACAAACAAACACCTTACCTTGTTTAATCTGCTTCATATTTACCAAAATGTATTGGGTACACCACTGGCCCCCTCACCATCCAGACCTCATGAAAGGATATAACAAGAGGATCACAAGAGTTTAGTTTTAATAAGCTCTGTTTAAACAAGTGCTCTGGTGTGTTTATCCAGTGTTCAAGAAGGTTGCAGGAAGTATGGGTGACTGATTGTGGAATATGGTGCCCTGCCCCATAACTTACATTCCACCAGATGGCTGGGAAGGGGGTCCACAGGCAGCAGAAAGAGTGGGTTGGCTCTGGCAGACAGGCAGGCTGTCTTGTCGCAAGACTTTTTTTTTTTTTAATAAGAGTATCTCTATTATATTTCATTGTTGGAGACCCATGATTCATCCCATTTTCCAGACACAGAGTAACTGCTTAAGAAATTTTGGAATTGTTTCATGTCTTTTCTCACTAAAATGGTTCTAGGCATCTCCAGGAGCCATCTCTCTGAGATTTAGGAAAAACAGCTGCAAGATGTAAGCTTCTATAATGTCTCAAGCTCACTTTTATCACACTCTAAATTCTGTCATCCCTTCCTCTAACAAAGCATGTCAGCAAATCTTTCTCTGAATACATCAGAATTGGTTGCTTATGCATTTATTAGAGCACTTACTATATTCTGTCTCATATTACAGATTTTTATTTATCCCTCTCTCCTGCTGGGCTAAAAACACCTTGGCAGAACTATTCATCATGGTAGGTAGATTAGTGCTAGGTATCCACTAAATGTTGGTTTTTGTTGCCTGCTGATTCTCTGAACAACAGCAAAATAATCCATGATAAAGTAAGGCTCAGTAACATCTCTGAGAAGAAAGGTTAAAAGTGAGATATTTATGAAGTTTTGGGGTGAAGGGGGAGGTCCACGGGGAGGTGATGTTGGCCAGGGAGGGTGGCCTGATTGGGGTCGGGCAGGCTTGGTGACATAATCACTTAGGGCTGGTGGGCACAGCAATGCCAGAGTTTCTAAGAGAGTCTTGAGTCAATATTTGATGAGTCTTGAGAATGAGATACTTAGTCTAATAAGGGCTGGTTGAGTAAGCAATTAGTCTACGGTTTGGAAAAAGATTTGGGGGACATTTCTGAAACAAAAATAGTTGCAACTTCATGTTTGGCAAGAGTTTCCTGCAATAGCGATGTCAGACAGTGGAATAGTAAAGTCAGGTTAATGTGGACAGTGAGTCATGTAGCTGCAGATGGGTTTGAGCTCTCGGTATGTATTTGGAAGGTTGTCCTCAAAATTCAATTTTTCACATTTACTCCTAATTTGAAACTTTCAGAATCATTCAGCTCCTTAAAAGAAAGAAAAACAAGCAAAGATCATAGTGGTGGTTAAAAGAAGACACTCCCTTTCTCTAAACTTAGGTTTTCCAAAAGAGGAAAAGAGGAAGAAGTATAAATGTCAGGGATGGAGTCAGAATAATGAGGAAAGACGAAAAATAAAGTGTGTCAGTTATGAAAATGTCCTTGGTTATGTCAATTTAAATAACATTAGAAAACTTCTTTTTGTAAGGCAGTAATGCTCGTTTGATCACCAACCTAAAATACCAGAAAATGGTAGAATACCTAGGCAAAATGTCAGTGAAGGAATTAGTAAGTAGTGAAGCAAATAAATAAGCAAACAACCCAAACCCTACGGATGTGCTTCTTTGGGGTCTACTTGTTTGGAAGTGACTAAGTGCTGGTTATAGTAAGTGCTCAATTAATGATCAATAAACTATCGATTTTTGAAACAGGAATTTAACATGAATCATTCTTGATGCTTAGAAATGCTACATGATGCTTCTGAAGTAATTTATAGTCTACAGGGAGTACATACAATTATATAGGGGTGTGGGATGATGGGTGAAAAAGAAAAGCAAGAAATGTGTTCCCCTTTTCCCCAAGTCTGAGAAATTAATGTCAGAATCAGAATCTCTATAGCTTACGAGATGGGTTGGAACAGGAGTGGCCTGGCTGAGAGTTTAGGTTAAAACTGGGGCTTTAGGTGAGTTCTAAGGGTCTGGATAGCAAAAGGACATAGCTGCAAGGTCATTTAGAATATGGGTGGACCATTCAGTACTGTGAGTATAGACGTGGGAAGATAGACGAGATTGGTAGTCCTGGGTACAGTGTAGGAGCAAGACACCTCATTCTGAAGGGTAGAATTGAAATCCTCCAGAACAAGAAGGGGGAAACCAGGAAGTGGTGATTGTATGAAACACGTAGACTGGACCTGGATATGAAGAAGAGGCAAAGCCACCAGATGGTGAAGAACATGATCCCCAAACTAAGAGCCTTGAGAGCCGGGAACTTGGGAATAGAAGGAACAGGGAAAAGTAAGTGCTTGGAAACGTAAGCAAGAAGAGACTGGGATGTGAGGTCCCGGGAGCGTCTGGGTGGTAGGCTGGGGGAGTCCATCGTCAGAGTTGCCTGAACTGAGCCTGCAAAGTCAGAGGCAGGGACTCCTTCCATATTCCTCTCTGGACTGGACTGGGGTGGCCACTTATAAAAGCTTGCCAACATCACCTGTTCTGATCAGTTCGTCTGTTTTGTCTATGGGGCTGTTTAGTGCCTCTTCCATGGGGACTCCTTTGTGCTGAGCATTCGGATGTGATATAAAGGTCTTCCACTCGTGTCCCCTCCTGTAGGTCTGTACATATGGCTGTGGGTCCCTTTGGAGGACTGGGGAGATCATTATAGTGTAAACTTGCTGTGGCGGAGCGGTATTCTCCCCTCCGGAGACCCAGCCGCCTCTCTAGGTGTGGGTTCCAGGACTGAACACAGCGCTGGTCCCAAAACAACTGGGTATGGTATCATGACTTTTCTCTGGGGCAACCGCTCTCAGATTCTTGCTTCGCTGGACCCATGTGCGCGTGCGTGCGTACACACATTTATCCCTTGTCAGCCACCCACCTATTTTGCCTCTAGGGAAGCTTCGTTCTACTAACCATCTCTCTAACACTGTGTGGGTGCCCTTGGCTACCACATCGACCTTGGTGTCTATGCACCACCTCTCACCAAGGATGAGTTCTCATTATCCTCTAGGAGATGCTTATCCAGTCCCCAGACTCCTCCTAAGCACCTCCTTTTTTAGACTAATTCTAATGTCAACTGCCCCAGGTTGAGTTCTCCTGGAGGCAGACGCTGAGGTAGAGTTAGGAGTGCATAAGGTTATCAGGAAGGAAGTCCTATGAAAGGGAAGTGGGAAGACACAGTGCTGGACAGGGAGAGGCATGAGCCCAACATGCAGACTGGACAGCCTTTGCGAATTCACCAGGGAGCACCAGAGCAAACACGGCTTGTTAGAGGCGTCCCCCAGCAGGGTCCTGGCACCACTGCTCAGGCATTGGCGTGGGGTACCTGTATCCCGGCAAATGTTTACCAATGGCTCTCCAGTGGAGGGGGAGATTCTGATTTGTAGTGTTTGCTAATCTCTGTGGTGTAAAGAGTTGCACCGTGGCTGATTTCAAGCTACTCACATGATGTCACTGAACACAGTGTTGGGGAAAGAGGTACCCTATGATTGTGTCTGTGGCTCATTCGTGTGAGCCAGCACATCACGGGCTGAAGGCCACCCTGAGAAAATGATGACCCTCACTTCAAAACTGGGGTTTGCTCTGAGGGAGCCTACAGTTGGAGACCATCAGCTACCAATCCTCCTTGAAGCTGGGCAGCCGTCCCCTCCTTCAAGGAGTATCTGAGCTGCTCCTCTCTGTCCCCCACACCAGGGAAGGCCGAGGCCCTAAGGTGGATGCCCTGAACAATGGGTAGAAGAGAATCACCCCTCAAAATGGGGGAAATGGGTTTCCTTTTTGTACCAGCATGATGAAAGAAGAAATGAGGGAGGAAAGCTAAATGTAGTTCAGAATGCAGGAACAAGAGCTCTTCTCTCTCAGTGTTATGAATCAATTTGTCATCGTAAAGAGCAATAAAGAATTCTCATTTCAATCGACAATACTCTCTCCTTCCCGTCCTTCTGTGTGGGGTGTGATTGTACCACCACTGGCCAAAGACTGCTTTACTTCATGCTTCTAATTTGAGAGAGAAGAGAAAGGAAGAGGGCCATCAGGGCAGGAATGAGTATTTCCTACTAGAAACACTGTATCATGTTTTGCTTGTTTCTCAAAGCAATACCTTAGATGTACATATTAAACACTGCATTTTAGGGATAAGGGAAGTGAGGCTCCAGAACATTATGTTCCTCATCCTATAAAATTTGATTCTGTTTCCTTCTTCAGGAGGTTAAATCTGGAATCTCCTATCCCCACACGATCACGTAACACCTACTTATTTCTAGTTTACCGTTTGTCATACGACATTGGAATTATTTATGTGTTTTTCCATCCCAGACAGATGGGGAGCTGCTCGTGGCATGACAAGCTTCCCAGCACCTAATATATCAGGGACATAGTAATGGCTCAAAATTATTTTTTCTCAAACTCTAGGTCACAAGTTAAAAAAAAAAATGACCAAGCTAAACTTTGAACCCGGAATTACCTGCTGCAAAGCCACTGCTTTTTCTGCTATGGTGTTTTCTTCTAGGGGCGTATGTACGCACAGGTATATGCATATGGGCGTGTATACACACACATCCATTTGGTTCTATATGGAAAACAGAAATGACAGTTTCCAGATTTTGTGACAAAAGAGGGGACAAGTGACTTCAGCCTTTGTTGATTCTGGCTTGTTGTTTTCCCCATTCCCAAACAGAGGACTTGCCGATCAATGCCATGGATGTTTGAGTTCGTCTGTGGCTCAGGTCTGGGTGAAAGGGGCTGAGGCCTGAGGAGGGACTAGCACATGGGTGGGCAAGCTGTCTACTCATCTCTAAATTTGCCCCTTGGTCATCACTCTAGCACCTCTGCACAGCCCATGAACTCCCAGGCAGGCGAAACTTAGGTAGCTTAATTACAGAGGCTGTTATTTACTAGAGCCCCAACTGAATCCATCAAACTAACTTCCCTTTAACCTGAGCCAGATTTGATTATGAAGCCTATTTATTGAGAGTTTCCCCCTTTGGCTGTGCGTGTTTTGATTGAGGTATATATACTTACGTATTTGAAAAGTAGCTATGTTCTGACACATTTTATATTTTTTAAAGTAATAGTGCATGTAACATAATTTTGGGAAAAAAACACACACTCAACACAAACAAACAAACAACAAGAAAAAGGTCTTTGAATTTAGAATAATGGATACCTGCAAGGCAGCAAGTTACGCGAGAGATTTTGCTCAAGTAACTTATAACTATCAGTAGAAACCCCCAGGGATTTACGGCTGTTTTTGCAGAAGCTGTTTGCAGTGGAATAAACAGACAAGTGCTCTATATATCATTTTAAGTAAGACAAATAAAGCTCTGTTTCCACCTTACAACGATGTCATTGTCAGTTATATAAGAATAATTCTGTGTGACTTTTTATGAATTCTTCCCCTGTGCAGAAATACAATGGCCTAATTTTCCAGTCCCTGTATTATAAATAAATGGCCTTCTTCAGCAATCTTAGGTCCAACCAAACTATCTCATCCTGAGCAAAGAGTATCTTTCCTACCCCCAAGTGCTCACCTGTGCAAAGGAAAAGCAGTTGCCCACATCTGGGCAGCTGGGGTTCTCCCCTCTTGTAAACTGCTCCTCTCTCCTCCTCTGCCAAGGGGAGCATCACATCCTCTGTTCCTGTCCCCAGGCAACCACCGATTTGCTTTCTGTCACTATCAATTAGTTTGCATTTTTCTAATTTTCCTTAAGTGGAATCACACAGTAGGTACCCTTTCATGGACTATCTTCTTTCACTTAACTTGGTTATTTTGAGAATCATCCATGTTGTGATGCATTCATTTCCTTTCATTCTGAGTAGTATTCCACTGTATGGATATATCAGAGTGTGTTTATCCATTCACGTATTGATGGGTATTTGAACTGTTTCCAGGTTTTAGCTATTACGAATAAAACTGCTATGATCATTTGTGTACAAGTCTTGTGTGGATATATGCTTTCGTTTCTCTCAGGTAAATACCTAATAGTAGAATGGCTGGATCAGATGGTAGATGTATCTTTAACTTTTTAAAAAAATGCCAAAGTATTTCCTAAAGCAGCTGTACCATTTTACACTTCCACCAGCAGTATATAAAATTCCAGTTCCCCTGTACCCTCACCAACCACTGGTATGGTCAGTCTTTCTAATTTTAGCCATTCTAATAAGTGTAATGATTGCATAATTTTATTGTGGTTTTAATTTGCATTTTGCTAATTACTGATGATACTGAGCATTTTTTCATGTGCTTATTTGATATCCACATGTTTTCTTTTTTTAAAGATTTTATTTATTTATTTGAGAGAGAATGAGAGAGAGCGAGAGAGAAAGAGAGCAGAAGCTTTGGGGAGGATCAGAGGGAGATGGAGAAGCAGACTCCCTGCCGAGCAGGGGACCTATGCGGAGCTCAATCTCAGGACCCCAGATCACGACCTGACAGAAGGCAGATGCTTAACCGACTGAGCCACCCAGGCGCCCATATATCCATATATTTTCTTAGGTGAAATATCTGTTCTAACCTCTTCCTCATATTTTTATATGGGATTTATATGAGGATTATATTTTTCCTTATTAGTGAGTTTCAAAAGTTCTTTGAATATTCTGGGTACTAGTCCTTTATCTTTATCAGATATGTGATTTGCAAATATTTTCTCCCAGTCTGTGGTTTATTTTCTAATTCTCTTAAGAGGAATTTTTAATTTTGATGAAGTATGATTTATCCAATTTTTTTTTTTATTGATCATGTTTTAGGTGTCACATCTAAGACACCTTGGCTTAGGTCACAAAGGTTTTCTCCTATGTTTTCTTCTAGAAATTTTATAGTTTTAGATTTTATTGTTAGAGCTATGATCCATTTTGAAATAGTTTTTGCATATGATGCAAAATGAGGAATTTTTTTTGCCTGTGGATATCCAATTGTCTCATGCCAATTATTGAAGACTATCCTTTCTCCATTGAATTTTCTTGGCATTTTTGTTGGAAATCAGTTGTGCATGTATGTATGGGTCTATTACTGAACTCTGTTCCATCCCATCGATGTATCTTTATGCCAGTATCAAACTGTCTTGATTACCAAAGCTTTCTAGTAAGTCTTGCAAGTAGGCAGTGTTAGTCCTCCAGCTAGATTACCTTCAAAATTGTTACAGTTATCCTGGGGCCTTTACATGTCCAGAGTTTAAGATAGATTCTATATAAATTTAAGTTTGCAATTTCTATGAAAACTCTGTTGGGATTTTGATTGGGATTGCATTGAACACATCGAGCAATTTGGGATAAATTGACATCTCAAAAATATTGAGCTATCCAATCCAGGCACAAGATATCTCTCCTTTTATTTAGGCCTTCTATAAGTTTTCTCAGTGGCATTCTTTCAGTTTTTAGTGTATAGGTCTTTACATCTTTTGCCAGACCAGTCCCTAAGTATTTTGTAATTTTTGATGCTATTATAAATTATAAATATCAGTTTCCAATTGTTTGTTTCTAGTATATAGAAATACAATTGATTTTTTATATCCATATTTTATCCTTTAACCTTGCTAACTCCCTTATTAATCCTGGCAGCTTTCTTGTAAATCCTATTGGATTTTCTATGTAGCTAATCATGTCCTTTGAGAATAAAGACCATTTGATTCTTTCTTTTCAATCTGGACGCCTTATTTGAACTATCTAGAGCCCCAAATAGAATGTTATATAGAGAAGGTCAGGACAGACATCATGATCATGTTTGTGATTTAGAGAGAGAGACTTTAGTCCTCAACTATTAAGCTAGATGTAGGGTGAGAAATTCACTTCTATTCCTGGTTGGCTAAGTGTTTTGTTTTTTTTTTTTTTAAATCAGGAATAAATGGATGCATGGGTTTTTAGTTTTTATTCCTTTGTTCTTTTTTTTTTTTAAAGATTTTATTTATTTATTTGACAGAGAGAGCGAGAGAGCACAAGCAGGGGGATCAGTAGAGGGAGAGGGAGAAGCAGGCTCCCCGCCGAGCAGGGAGCCCAACGCGGGGCTCAATCCCAGGACCCTGAGATCATGACCTGATCCGAAGGCAGACGCTTAACCATCTGAGCCACCCAGGCACCCCTCTTTTGTTCTTTTTTGATAAGGTGACTTACATTGATTGATTTTCAAATGTCAAACCAACCCTGAATTCCTTGGATAAACCCATTTGGTAATACGTACTATCATTTTTACAGATCATTACACTGCTAAAATTTTGTTCAAAATTTTTTGCATATGTATCCATGCAGGATATCCATATGTAGTTTCTTTTTTCATGATATCTTTGTTATCAGAATAAAGCTAATTTCATCAAATGAGTTGAGAAATAATCTAATTTTCTGAAAAAAACAAAAAACAAAAAAACAAATTGGCATTATTTTTACCTTAAATATTTGGCAGAGGTCACTAATAAAGCCACCGGGGTCTAGAGTTTTCTTTGTGAAAGGTTTTGAAACGCAAATACAATTTCTTTAATAGATATAGGGCTATACAGATTACTTACTTCTGGGGCGCCTGGGTGGCTCAGTCAGTTAAGCGGCTGCCTTCATCTCAGGTCATGATCCCAGGGTCCTGGGATCGAGCCCCGCATCAGGCTCCCTGCTCAGTGGGAAGCCTGCTTCTCCCTCTGCCTGCCACTTCCCTTGCTTGTGCTCTCTCTCTTTCTCTCTGTCAAATAAATAAATAAAATATTAAAAAAAAAAGATTACCTACTTCTTCTTGAACGAAGTTTGGTAATTTGTGTCTTTCAAGGAGTTGGCCTATTTCCTTTAAGTTGTCAAATTTATTGGCATAAAGTTGTACATAACATTTCCCTAATACAGGTAGAATCTCTAGTAGTTTCACCTCTCAATCTTCATATTGATAATTTGTGTTCTCTCTATTTTAATAATTAATCTGGATGGAAGTTTATCAATTTTATCGATCTTCCAAAAAAACAAGCTTTTGGTCTCATTGATTTTCTCTATTGTTTCTCTGTTTTCCAACTCATTGCTTTCCACTCTGGTCTGTATTATTTTCTTCTACTTCCTTTGAGTCTAAATTGGTCCCCTTTCCTATTTCTTAAGGTATAAATTGTGGTCAAATATGTTTGCGCCCTCTCCTCTTCTTCAGAAACTGTAACTGCACATACAGGAGGTGGCCAATCATTGTCCAACAAATCACTGATGCTCTGTTCATTTTTTAAAATTCTCTTTTTTTCTCTATAAGGAAACTATATGAATGTTCTGATCAGTGCTCAAACTAATACTAAAGGGAGATTCTGTAGATCTCCAGACCCCTCTCTCTGTTCAGCACTCTACCCTTTGTTACTCTGTCCTATGAACTGTGTGGGTGCCTTAGGCTTCCGGGACTCTCAGCTGCATCCCCTCAATTCAGGGAATTTGCTGGGCTCCTCCATGATTCTCTCTCCCTGCACCGTGGCCTGGAAACTCCCGAAGACAGTATGCTGGGGATATCTCAGTGCTCACTTTGCCATCTCTCAAGGATACTGTCCTTTGTTATCTGATATATAGTGTCTTGCAAACCAGTGTTTCGTGAATTTTATTCCTGTGTTGGTTGTTTTAAGGTAGAGTAAATCTGCTCCCTGCTACTCATCTTGGCCAGAAATGTAAGTCCTTCATTATTTTTTTCTTTTTGTTATTGTTTTTCCTTTGCAAATGTGCCACGTGAATGGAAAAACCTTAGCACTGTAGCGATTCTGTGGTCCTGCTGTTTTTACGGGGGTTAGTAAGATCATTTGATTTTTATACACGATTTACATTTTTGTTGCGGTGATTTTACAGAAGCACCACATATCCTTAGCTCAGTGCAAACAGTTCTATCCTGCACATGGCATGAATATACATTGGCATTTACATGTAGTATGTATATATTTTTTAGTCAATACTGTAGTATTTGCAGAATAGAAATCTATTCTAGATTTCCTGTCATCTTTCCTGAGAATTTTTTGCACTTTGGAAGTCTTTGCATTAAAACTCTGTTTCTAACATAAAAATTGGCACGATTATAGCAAGTGCCTTTTGGAGAGAATTTACTCACCTCTTCTCATACTAGTGGGTCCAGATTTCTTATCAGGGCAATTTTTAACCTGGAGAATAAGCAATCTCTTCCATCAGTGCAACTTAGGTGTCCCAAATCTTGAGATTTCAGGTTTCAAGAGAGTAGCTGCTAAAGGAATCGACAGTTATCCAGCAATAGCTGGAAGATAGCGAAAGCCTCCTGTGTGTTTGAGTTTCAAGGTGTCTTTCCTGAACAATTACATTTAAGAAATAAGAATTTCTAACTTTTTATAACTAAGCATTAAGGCGATTGGTCTACTAATGAATTCTACCTGTATGGAAAAGGCATATGTGTCTGTGTCCATTCAAAAAAACAGTTTAAATATGGCATTCGGGAAATCTACCTCAAAACTGATTTGAAACTTACACATAATTTTGTGCTTATTGTTTCTGTTATATTTTCAAATAATGCTTTAGTTCTGAAGTCTAAACTTTTATATTTCTCAGTAGCCTGGAGACCTTTGCTGTATTTTCCTTGTCCATTGTATAGACACAGCAGTAATGACATTATAAATGAGTTATCTTATAAGACCTCACGTTAGGCTATGCTATGTCCAAAGAAATATGGGAAGTACATACAAACTACGGACAAAGAAGAAAACTACCCATAATTTTGCAGACCCGCATTCAACCACTGCTAAGACCATATTTGTAAGTTGATCTTGAAAATACATACAGCATGTTCTTTAAACTGTCAACCTCTGACACGGGTGACCATTTGGAGAGGAAAGGTGGACTTCAGTGCTTGTGATTGGCTTGCGCACTGAAATAGAAGAGGCAGCCATCTGACTATTATGATCCAGAATTTAAAATCCCAGCCACAGCTTGGAGGAGAGGGGAGGAAACTGAGAGGTTAAGCAGAAAAATGATTTGTACCAAGTGGTGTCCCTACAGCATCCTGGAGGACCGTATAGGCTTTCTCTTCACTTGTCACCCGCCTTTCACCTGTTTAGAAGTCCTGCAGAGATGTGAAACGTTAACTCACAATCTAGTGCTACTCCTGCAAAACAAATGATACTCGCTGACACAGGGTGGTTGTGAAAACCAACCGCATAGCAAATGGCCCATCCCCCCACACCTGGAATAAAAGATATACAGAGCTGGGGTGCTGGGGGCTCAGGCAGTGGAGCGTCGGACTCTTGGTTTCGGCTCAGGTCATGATCTCAGGGTCGTGAGATCGGACCCCGCATCAGGCTCTGCAGTCAGCATGAAGTCTTCCTCTCTCTCTCTCTCCCCCTCTACCCCTCCCCTGCTCACTCTCTCTCTCTCTAACATAAATAAATAAATCTTTAAAAAAAGAAAAGACATGCAGAGCTCATATGTGGACTGGAATTGACATTTGGAATTATTTTTAACCAATCATTCCTAAATTTCATGACTGTAATGACACATGCTAATTTTCTCATTGTCAACTTTGTACTGAAGAAAGAAAGAAAACAAAACGAAGAACAAAGAAGGAGGGAGGGAAGGAAGGAAGGAAGGAAGGAAGGAAGGAAGGAAGGAAGGAAGGAAG